>NW_023460280.1:0-14584 GCF_013731165.1 Rhagoletis pomonella | reverse complement strand
GGGGATGCCAAACTAAAATTTTCCCAAAGCAAATGCTTGGCTGTTGTCGCTGTGCTAACAGTTTTTCAAACCCTGATAATTTCTATAGATATTCGCACGATACAAATAATTTTTACGGTATTCTCCCCGGGACAAATAAAATGTTTTTGACAATTGGAAGAAATACAACTTCGAAAGTCTTTTTTAAACGATTTTTCATTTTGCTACGTTAGAGCAGTTGCCGAGAAACTTATGGATACATATACATATACACAAAAATTGCCTGTTTAAGGTAATTAGAATAAGGGGCAAAATTTCCCGCAAACCCCTCCCCCCCCACCAGAAAATTCTGGTGGTATTTCAAAAAGGTACCGCATATTATCTGAAGATTTGGAAATGAGAAAGCTGTGTCCAAGATGGGTGCCGCATTTACTCACACTCGACCAAAAACAGTGTCGTGAAGAGGTTTCAATTGAGTGTTTAGCGAATTAATGAATTAATGTATGAATTGCTACCTCATGCACCCTATTCGTCAGATTTAGCCCCCCCTCGGACTATATTCTGTTCACCAACTTCAAAAAGTGGCTCCGTGGTCAAAGATTTTCTAACGATGAAGAAATGATGTCGGCAGGTAATGGCTATTTTGAGGAGCAAGACAGTTCTTATTATAAAAAGGTTATCGAACTTAGTGAGCATCGCTGGGAAAAGTGTATAGAGCTGAAAGGAGATTATGTTGAAAAATAAATATATTTTTCCCCAAAATATTTGTGTTTTTTTTTGTTAGGTCGGGTACTTCTGGCACCACCCCCGTATTAACAAGATTGGCCATTTACCTTAAAGTTATTTAATTTTAAGTATTTGTTTATAAAAATCCTGTTTATACTTTAAAAAACCCGTATAAATCCAAGGTTCCATCTTTGCGCAACATTAAAAAAAATCAACAAACTTTCGTAAAAATGTCGAGCTTTTTAATTCGATTTCCTAGAAATACATATTTTGAGTATGAAGTTTTATAGCCCGATCAATTTAAATAAAGTGCAAGTTTAAAATAGCTGCGACCTATCGTTGATTTTTAATATATTTATATATTTTTTTTTTGATGAATGTGTTGCTCGTTTCCTACATTAAAACAAAATCGTCGAGCATACTTAGATAATATGGAAGAAAATGACCGACATCGTTAAAAAAATACCACACATCAGCGGTAAATCCCAGCTACATACTTTAAACTTGCACTTTATTATACTAAAATTTAATGAGCTAAAAAACTGCAAAATACTAAAAAAAATTTAAATAGAAAGCTGAAATTTTTAAAAAAGTTTGTAAATTTTTTTTTATGTTGTTCAAAGATTTAAACTTACTTTCATACAGTTTTTGTTAAGGAATAAACTATGTTTTTATAAACAAATAATTAATATTAAAAAATAATAAAATAAATAGTCACATCTAGTCAATATGTGAGTGTCATAAAGTAGAGACGGGCGCGGAATAGCGGGACCCGCGGGACCCACGGTACTGATTTAAAATTGGCCGGAATTGGCGGTATCGGGAAGATCTGCAAAAATATGGCGTGCGGGTCGGGACCAAAATCCTTTCCCGATACTCCCGATAAAACCGCAACCCCCGCAAATTCACAAAATCTTCCTTAAAAACGATGTTTGAAATATGCTCTTTTAATGTTTTATTGAGACGAAAAAGAAACAAATAATAGGAAGATGCCAGATCTTTCATTATTATTTTTATTATTTAAAATTAATTGGAATGACATGAACATTTTTGTAAACCTTCGATCGGTTTGCAAACCTCGCCACACACGTTGAAATCTCAACCGATCGTTTCAATCAGAGACCCAGAATAATAGTTATTTTATGGTGGAGTCTTTAAAAAGTTATCAAAATTTTCGTAAGAATTATAAAAGTCTTTTGATAATAATTATGTGTGAGAAAATTTTTTTAAGTCGTCGATAACTATTATTTTGAGACTTATATAATAGGAGTCTTTTTATAATAATTATCAGCGAGATAAATATTTTTAAGTCTTCAAAGGCTTTTATTTTGAGACTTATATTATAAAAGTCTTGTCATAATATTTATCATTGAGATAAATATTTTTAAATCTTCAAAGACTTTTATTTTGACTTATATTATAAAAGGCTTTTGATAATAATTATGAGTGCGAAAAAGTTGTGTACATAGACCCGAACGGGTGCAGAACCAAGCCCCAACTGGTCCCAAACTACTCCGCAACTAGTCGTGAACTGATAACCACCTAGCCCCGACCTGGTCCGCAACTAATCCTGAAATCCTCATGAGCTAGTCCCGTCTTTTAAGACTTAATTATTATGAAAAGACTTTTATAATATAAGTCTTAAAATAAAAGTCTTTGAAGACTTAACAATATTTATCTCAATGATAATTATTATGAAAAAACTTTTATAATGTAAGTCTTAAAATAAAAGTCTTTGAAGACTTAAAAATATTTATTTCTCTGATAATTATTACAAAAGGACTTTTATAATATAAGTCCTTGAATAATAATTATAAACTACTCGAAAAATAGTTATCTTAATATAATGAGTATTGATTGACTTTTATTCTTTTCTCTTATAATAGTTATGTCTCTGGTTTCAATTTGTTGTCCGTAGCCTGCTTTAGAGATAGATATCGGGACCCACGGGACCCGCGGTAGAATTCTGAGAAACGTCGGGATGGGCAGAATCGGGATTAAATATTTAGTGCCGTGCCCATCTCTATCATAAGGTAACGATATCTAAGAACATCTCTTTCTTAATTAACGATGACATTGTTTCTATATGCGGCTGATTTCGACATTTTGTTTTAATAAGATTCCGAAACTTACAAAGGCAAAAACGAGAAGGCGAAGACAAAAAAACGAATAAAAAAATTCCCCGCAGTGAGTTTTCAGAGCTATATATCTATAGTATTCATCACAAAATTGTACTAAAAAGTACTGCGTAGTAGGAAAGTATTGTAAACGAAATTGTATCAAAAAAGTTCAATTGTATCAAAAATGCCAACACTGATTCAAATTGGTTCGATAGTCGACATGCGTTTTCTGTATACTGGTTATTCTGTGGTCTTACAGTGGCTTAGGGCATTCAATCCCGAAGCATTTTAACAATCCCGGGATTTCGGGATGCAAAATACTATTCCCGGGATCCCGGGATTTTTCGGCATTTCAACTTCATCACAACTTCTGCATTTAATAGTAGGTTCGCCTTTTTTAAACCACACAGATTCATTGTCACCGTGTTTGGTCTTACAGGGAGCATAATGCACCTTAGCAAAAGAGTCCGTAATTTAATGTCTAAATATTTTTATAGTATTCTTAGATATCTATATTAATTGTAAAAACCTCTTTTACTAATATCTTCAGAAATTCATTTTCCACAAAACGCCAACAAAATAAAATGAGGAACAAACCTTCCACACTATAAAATCTTTCTGTGTTTTCTATTGCTACCAGATTTTTCGTTATTACACAGTTCTTGCACAAAATATTTGAACAATTACAGTTATTCAGGCAGGTTCTGAAATTCACGTCCGAGTGCAAATGGCTGAAGTTTGTTTGGTATTCTGTATATCTCGTTTTTCAAGTCAAATTATTAATTTTTTCGTTTTCAACATCTCTTTTATTCCGTAAATGACTTAGTAAAAATCTCGGGATCACGAAGCTGTAATCCCGGGATTTCGGGGCATGGAGAAGTGTCCGGGATCCCGAAATCCCGGGATTCTGAATCCCAGGATTGAATGCCCTACAGTGGCTACACGCGACGAACATGTGCGCGCACGTGCTCGGCTTGCGGTGCATGTTTTTCGTTTGTAGGGCGGTTCGCGAGCATGCTCGCAAAAAATCAAAAAATTTTGATTTTCAGCGAGCATGCTCGTCGTTTGTAGCGTGGTTTGCGAGCATCGCATCGAAAACAAAAACAACAACCTCATTTTTTGTGTTGATGCTTGCAGTGTGCACATCGGCGGATAAGTGCAGCCAAGCCATGCACGTTATTGAATTTTTAATAAATGAGACCAAATTACTATATGTACTAGCAGACCCGGCGAATTTCGTCCCGCCCAAAATTTTTATACATTTTATTGAAACTTTTTGGTCCAAGATTTTCACCAACAATTCACGTTTACAATTTTCATAGGCACATTCGTCTGCTAAGATTATGGTTTGGTGGTAATTTGCCGCTTTAAATAACCTAAGGAAAGTGTTATATCCGTGAAGAAGTTCTTGAAATTCCCCAGTTGTGCGGCATTTTATAGCACGGTTATTCGCAAAGCGAAATAAATTTTTTCTTCTTCACTCCCTGGCGGCAACAACCCGGTTCTATAGTGAACGTCCTAGAAGCTTTACAGTATAGTTGGTGGCAATTTTAAAATGGGTGCGAATCATTGTTCTACAGAAATGCAATATACATATACTTATTTCAGACGAAATACCTTAAAAGTTTGAACGCGTACCCGATACCCAATGGTGCAACAGGTCGATTTAATCTGACCTTCACGGCCCCTTTTCTCACTTGGCTATTTTTAGTAATAGCTCGACTTCAGCACCACTTGGCAGCACGTTTTTGCAATAGTATTGCATACATATTTAAAACATTAGCCAAATCGGATCATAAATAACATTTTTAGTAATAACTCAAATACAGCGCCAACTGTCGGATTAAATTGTGAAACTAAACCATCCAGAGACCCACTCAAACACACAAAAAGTTTCGTTAAAATCCGTACAACCATTTAGGAGGATTTCACTAACAAACACACCTACAGAAGAATTAAAAAATACATTCAAAGATAGCTAAAGGTCGGTACGTTTGTAGGCCTCACACCCCCTTTTCAAATAGCCCAAATTTTCTCCATGAGTATGGGCTTGATTTCAACTACATATATATCTCCACATGAAGTTCCAGTACTGTACCATGCATACTTTCAGAGATATTCAGTATACAAATTCGATTTATATGGGAGGTGCCACGCCCCCCTTTCCAACAGCTGCCCTCTTTCTTCATGAGTATGCGATTGATTTCGTATATCTCCATACCAAGTTCCAGAACTCTACCATGAACTATTCCAAAGATATGCAGTATGAAAAATTCGGTTTGTATGGAAGATGCCACGCCCCCTTTTCCAATAGTTCCAATTTTTCCTCAAGAGTTGATTGCGTATATCTCCGTGCCAAGTTCCAGAACTATACCATGAACACTTCCAGAGATATGCAATATGAAAAATTTGGTTTGTATGGAAGATGCCACGCCCCCTTTTCCAATAGTTCCAATTTTTCTACAAGAGTATGCGATATATTTCGTACATCTCCATACAAAGTTCCAGAACTCTACCAAAAAATTTCCAGAGATATGCAATATGAAAAATTTGGTTTGTATGGGAGATGCCACACCCCTTTTTACAATAGCTTAAATTTTTCTCCAAGGGTATGCGATTGATTTCGTATATCTCCATACCAACTTCCAGAACTCTACCATGCACACTTTCCGAGATATGTAGCATGAGAAATTCGGTTTTTATGGGAAGTGCCACGCCCCCTTTACATATAGATATTTTTTTTAGCCTAAAACCATCCTTGGGACACGTGCGGCAGGTGGCAGTTTCAAAAAAATCGGTTCAGCCGCTCTCGAGCCTTGCGAAAACTAAAAAACGGCTTTATAAAAATATATATCAGTTGAGATTTATTATATATTATAATTATCTTTTGACAGTATCCGTTGTTTCTGATTGGCGCAAAAAAATCTTCGCCTCTTGATATGGTCGTTGCTCAAAGCTATTTATATTCGAAATTGCATGAAAATTGGAAAACAGGAATCTATAAGCTTATCCAGGCAAAAAGCTACCTACGTACCGAATTTTAAGCAAATCGGACCGTAAATAGGATTTTTTTCGAATAGATCGGTCCCTGGTCCACTTCTCGGAAAAAATGGATCATATATGCTAATATATGCTACTTACGTACCAAATTTGAAGCAAATCGGACCATAATAAGATTTTTTCGAATAGATCGGTCCCTGGTCCAATTCTCAGAAAAAATTGATCATATATGCTAATATATGCTAAAAAGCTACCTACTTACCGAATTTTAAGCAAATCGGACCGTAAATACGATTTTTGCGAATAGATTGGTCCCTGGTCCACTTCTCGGAAAAAATTGATCATATATGCTAATATTTGCTAAAAAGCTACCTACTTACCGAATTTTAAGCAAATCGGACCGTAAATACGATTTTTTCGAATAGATCGGTCCCTGGTCCACTTCTCGGAAAAAATGGATCATATATGCTAATATATGCTACTTACGTACCAAATTTTAAGCAAATCGGACCATAATAAGATTTTTTCGAATAGATCGGTCCCTGGTCCAATTCTCAGAAAAAATTGATCATATATGCTAATATATGCTAAAAAGCTACCTACTTACCAAATTTTAAGCAAATCGGACCATAATTAGATTTTTTCGAATAGACCGGTCCCTGGTCCACCTACCTGAAAAAAAGTAAATTTTTTAGCCTAAAACATGGCGGTTACCGAAAGCTATTTATATACAAAATTTCATGAAAATCGGACCAGCCGTTCGCGAGATTACCTGTTACAAAAAAAAGGGACTTCTCTTTATATAATTAGTATAGATATGTATGTGCATACATAGAAGCAGTGTTGCCGCGCCGTCTCAAGAAAATGTAACCTGACCAAGCCAAAAATGTATCCAAATGTATCAAATTTTTTTGTTACATATACATCTCATAATTTGTAAGAAAACCAAACATTTTCATGAAAAAGACATAATTTAACCCATCCTAAGGACTTGGATACATGTGCATAAAATCAAGCATTTGTAATTTCAATTTATAAAGTAAATTTTTTTTGCATAAGTATTTTGCAAAGTAAATATAATAAGTAGCAAGTACACTCTAAACCTATTCTTTATTCTTTATTTAAAATTAGTACAATAAGACTTAGTCTTTTGAAGTACAACAGCAATATAAGTAACTAAACAGATTTAGAGGTAATATTAATACTATTAATGCTGGGAATAAAACAATAGATGTACAAACTAAAAATTATGGACTAGATAAAAACTTAAATATTAAGAAGGTTCATCAACTAGACGAGAAATATGTATGGAGGGAACTTTTAAAGTTGCTTTTGTTGAATTTGGTTTTAACGGCATGAGGAATAGAATTCCAAATACGAATAGCGTTAATGAAAAACAGTCTGGCAGAGTTTTTAAAGTTGTATGAGGGCAGAATTAAGTCAGAAGAACGTTCCGACTTTGGAAAAATAAGTTTGTCATACAGATAACGTGGGGTTCTCATATGTATAAGTTTATAGAGGAAAATGCAGTTCCTGGCTTTTAGGTAGTCTGAGATGTCACATCCCAGCAAAGAAGACCTCCAAGCGGATATATGGTCAAATTTCTGTAATCCATACACATACCGGGTAACATAATTAAATAGAACGTCAATTTTGTGAGCAGAATTAGAGTCAAGCTTACTATATACCAACTCAGAGTATGTAATTATCGGTAAGATTAATTGTAGGGAAAGTTTACGCCTAGTACTAACTGGAGTGAAAGATGCAGATTGCCTGAGGTATCTAAGGGTCCCATAAACTTTGTTTACAACAGAGTTAGTATGATCAATACAGCTAAGAGAGGAGTTGATGACAAATCCCAAGTTAGTAACTTTACTGACCAGCTTTAAAGAACAATTGTTTAAACTGAGAGCTGGAATGATATCATAATTAAATTTTCTCTTATGCACGGGTAAAACATATGATTTCTTTGGATTTAGGCAGAGTCCGTTTTGACTGGCCCAGCGGGAGATAGAGTCTATATCATTGTTTAAATTAGCAGCAACCGTATCTATGTCATCAAAGGAACCAGATAAATAAAGCTGAATATCATCAGCACATTTCAAGGACTTAATCTGCGAGGTTACAGACCCACTTTTCACTCGTTGAGACCGGCAATTTAAGTAGCTCTTCATGAGCGATAAAGCTGATTCACCAAAACCGAAATAAAATTCGAGCTTGGAGCAAAGCAATGAATGGTCAACTGAGTCAAATGCTTTTGAAAAATCAAGCAAACATAAAAGAGATAAATCTCCTTTGTCAAAAGAAAGTCTCAAGTCGTCCATAATTTTAATCATAGCAGTAGAGCATCCATGCCCCGCTCTGAACCCAGACTGAAGAGGAGACAAGAGATTATTTTCAGAAATGTGTGAGGAGATTTGTTCTGCCATCAGCGACTCAAACACTTTTGATAATGACGGAAGAACACTAATAGGACGGAAATCACTGGGTGAACAAGCAAGTTTACTTTTTGCAACCGGACAAACACAAGCGATTTTCCACGAATCGGGAAAGCAAGATGTGGTAACGCAGTGGTTAATTATATGTGTTAGGGGGCTTATAATATAAGGGAGAATCAACTTTATAAACCGAACAGGTATGCCATCCTCTCCAACTGCGTTAGATTTAATTTTGAAGACGCATTTAGCCACATCCGACTCAGTAACAGCTGAGAACACGAAAGGAACACCAGAATAAATTGCAGTACTACAAGGGGTAAATTTAGATAGGGGAAAGAAGAGCATGTAAAACTACTACTGAAAAGAATCTACTTTTCAACAAGAATCTGTATAAATATACGTATAAGATGTTCAGTATTTGATTTTGAACTTGGGATCTTTAAAATATACACATAAATACACATATATAGAATGTTTAAAATTGCAAAAATTTTCAAACTACAAATACATTTGAGTAGTCTACTTGCAAAGTGCGCTATGTAAAATTTTTTCGATTCTTAATTTTTGGCGGATTACGTACCAGTATTTAAAGTAGTTTCATGTCCACTAACAACAGAGTGCAAAATCTTTTTATATTCAGAAAAAAATAGCATCAAATGTTAAGTCTTCTTCCAAAAATCGCTATCATACTTATTTATGAACTTTCAAAAGTATCAATCTTCTGATGAACTTAGAAAGCTGCTTTAGGTCGTATAGACTGTTAATGTTATCTTATGACATGTTATGTTATGTTACAATTTTATAAGGCTCCTATTTATAAAAATTTTCAGGTAATAATAAAAAGATTCAATTTAAATGTTACTTGTTGTCGTAGTCACTTTTTCAAATTTATGACTTTGTATTATAAAATCACATAACGCTGTTTGCAAGTGGACTACTCATTTCCTACTAATAATAAACATTACTTTGTTTTAAACATTTTATGTGTAATTTTGCTCTTGCGACAAATTTGGTATGTAAGAGTAAACAGGAAATGATTAATTTTATTACACGGCGTGCGAATTTGCACACATTAAAAGAGGAAACTGGTTACCTCCCTTAATATGCGCAAATAGATACAATTTTTTTAGAGTATATTTAAAGTCTTTTCAGTAAAATTCATAAAAGTCTCCTTAAATAAATCAAATTTAGTTTTTTGAACTGCATTGAAATCTTCTTTCTTTTTAAATTAACAAATGAACATATAAACAGATCTCACCAAAATAGGTATAAGCGCAATTGCTTTAATTAGCTTAAAAGGATGCTTTAAGCAAGATTTTAATATACATATCGTCGTTTAAAGTACAAAACCGCGTATCGTCATTCTGCAAAACCGCGTAACTGACATTTGCTGCCAAAAATTGGATTTCCTCACACATCACATACGCGGTTTTGCATGTTGTTGATCTTGCTTAAAGCATCCTTTTAAGCTAATTAAAGCAATTGCGCTTATACCTATTTTGGTGAGATCTGTTTATATGTTCATTACTTCGTTCACAAAAAATAAAATGCTTTAATTTCACGCTTAATAGCCATTCTTTATACGTTCAGAAAACGTAATGCTTTCTACCATCTTTAATGAAAATCGATTTTTGAACGAAAAAAACTTTATAAGAAATATAAAATTTTGGCCTATTTAAAAAAGTATCCACATTTATACTGACCGGAAAAAATAAGTAGCCTAAAAATTTATCCAATTGGATCTATTTAGATCCAAACGGCATCCCTGCATAAGGTGAAATATAAATAAATTTAAGTTACACATAAATAAAAAAACCTAAGTAATAAACATTTGAATTTCATCATACGCGTCTTTGCTACCTATCTTTACGCTATCACGACAAAATCACATATGAGCCGCTCACCGTCTGTGGCAAACGACAGCGAGCATGTTGGCACACATGTGCGTGCACATGTTCGTCGTGTGTAGCCAGTGTTAGGCACAGAGATTAGATCATTTAACATTTCTTGGTTGTATGAATTATATACATACATATTATGTACCAATAAGTTTATTTTCTTAAAAGTAAATTTAAATCATTTAATTACACATGCAAATCTTTACCCAGTAGCGAAAATGGTCACCGGTGACATCGGTGAGGATTTAGTGACTTCGTCGCACTTGTCATAAACGACATATAGCTGACAATGACACTGGTGACAATGTCATGCAGGTGTACTCCTATCAAAGACTTATAACAGACAATGCCTTGCAGCGGTCACTTATAAAAAGTCCATTGCAAGATACTGTCGCTTGAATGTCATTAATGATCACTGCATGACCAAGTCATGCAGATGTAATCAACGACGAGATTACCATTTATATGAAAAAGTCATGAACGACTTCCATACAAACGGAGCCCAAAGTCATTTAAGACGTAACTTTTCCGCACAAGACTCTTAAGTGACGAATGCATGACATTCGCTACGGGGTAGTAGCTGACCACACATAAACAAAGAAAGCGTAGACAATTTGCGTTGTACAGCCGCAGAACTATGTGATAATGAAATTATATTAAAAACATAATTGGCGAGATGCATTAAGCTATTTTCATTCATTCCATTTTTAATAGAATAAACTTTTTCCCAAAACATATCAATATCCAGATCGGTGGAAATATCAAGCTCACTTAGCCTCAGTAAATTAAACTGCGTGGTTATTATATCAGGATCGCAATCTATGAGATGAGGAAACTTAACAAAAGAGGCAAAATTCGTTAATCTTCTTTAGAAACTGCCTTAGCTGGTGTCATTATTTGTAAAAGTTTTATATCTTCACGCTTGAAATCAAATCTTAAATTTATTTGGTCCAAAAACTCTATGTAAAACTTTAATATACTGGTTTTAACTTCAAAGACTCCCGAAAAATTTACATTACTTTTCATAAACATCTCAGCTTTCGTTCCAACAAAAATGTCATATATTTTAACATGATTATTTTCATTTTTAAAATCAACATTAGTATATTACTGAGTGCATATTTTTAAATAAAGTTACTCAAAATTAAGAGACAATGTGCTTTGATAGTTGCATATAAGTCTAGCAAATGAGAGCTTTCAGCTTGGAACCTTTTGTTAAAATTGTTAATTATGGGGAAAATATACGATAGAAATAAAAAAATAGCATTTGGTTTTGCAACACATTCCTTCTGTCAGGTCTGTAGATCGCATACTGTTTACTTCGTAAGGGCAGTAAATAAAATAAAGTTTCAAACTATCCCATTGCTCAACTATTCTTTACACAACGCTTCCTTGTGAAAGCCATCGAGTTTGAGATATGCCCAAGATTTTGTGGGGCTTTACCGAACAGTAGTCCTGAAATTCCTTCAGTTCATGTATCCTCTTTGGACTGTGGGAAAAGAAACTATATACATATGTTGTGGCAATGTCTCAATGCTTTTCGGCAATTTTTGAAAGCGTAGCTTGAGCAAAGGTGAAGTGAGTGGCATGTGCACTTTATATAAAATAAATCGGTTTCTGCACTCAGTAATGTTTTCAGCCCGCCCAAGTCTCCAGCCATAACATTGGCTCCATCAGCGGCCAAACCAATTATTTATTATTTTTAAAGGCAGGATTGGCAAATGTTTAAAAGGTACAATTGGCAAATATTTATATGCAAAATGATGTTTGAAATTTATATTTTTATAATTAAGAATTTCAAAACTTAATTCAACTATCCGACTAAAATCTTACTTTGCCGACCAACCTACCAAATGAAAAAGAAGCGACCAAATTTGGTTGGAAAAGGCCAATAGTGACAACACTCTGACACGTTGACTTTTTGGAAGTTATCACAACAGTTAACCGTGACTTTTGAGTAACCGGGACAAAGTCACAGGTACGCAAATATCTGCCACCTCTACTTTTAGCTAATGGGTGGGGCAATGGAAAGTTCTTTTATTACTCATACAGGAGGGCTATCGGGCAGTGTGCGGACTAAACTTTTTTTTTTATTGGTAGATCAGCCTTTGAAATTGTGGTAGATTCCAAAACAATGTGGTAGATTTACAAATACACATTTATGTATGGATTAGGGCGGGCCAATTTGTATGGGAGATTTTTTCGACTATACTCGTATAGCTCAGAAGGATTCTATGTGCAATTCTAAGAAAATTTGCTGAAGAAACCATGGGTCTAAAATCAATTTGGAGTTTGCCAAATTGCGAAAATAGGTTTCTTAGCATTTTGCTGTAGTGTCGTAAAGTAGTGCCTTAATTTAGTATAAAAATATGCTATAAGGGGTTTTTTGGTATGAGGAGTCCATTTCTGCACTTATCTTTTTCTTAAAACTTTCACCGGAGGGCCCAACAGTGAAAATTTTAACATTTTCTTAGAAACCTATTCTCGCAATTTGGAAAACTACAAATTCATTTTATACCCATGGTTTCTTCAGCGAATTTGGATATAATTACGCGTACAATCCTCCAATGCTATACGCGCATAATAAAAAAACATTGCCCCGCCGTCGTATGTATGTATGTAAAAATATATTTAAGTTTTTTAAGTCTATAAAAGATACAATACTTTCACATATACGTTCATATATTACTAATAAAAGAAAAACAAACAGAAACGTATTTCGCTGTTACATATGTAGGTATGTCAAAAAAACAATGAGCTTTCTCCGGAACTATCGAAAGTGCATTTAAATGGTATGAATCTATCCTATAAAAGAAGCATCAACCCTATGAAGAAATGAATGAAAGCGATATATATTAACAATTTTTACTTATACCCACTGGGAAGATAGGTAAGTACCTTACGAGGTAAGCCATGTTTTCTTTCAGTTTTTAGTACCAAAATTGTCATCATGGCCAATGTCATCTACTAGTAAAGCACAAAATGAACACCTCCGACGACACATTACGGCCCTTACCCATTCACTGACGAATCACCCTTACTTTAACACAGCTATGTATGCAATACTTCTACAGCGTGGCAACGAACAACTGTTACCCCGGGTTTTTTTGAGAAATAAAAGGGTCCTTTATAGATTTTGCGAAAAAAGTATTTTATTGTTAATTTTCCACAGATTTTACTTTAGTTGTATTAATTAGTTTTTAAATTTTAATCCATATTTACATTTGCCAGCAGTTTAAACTTTAGAGAAAAGTTCATTTGGCACGCAAGTCTTTTTCAGGTGTATTTTTTCTTAGACTTTGTATAACTTAAAGAAAAAAACTGTATAAGGTTGGTCGAATGAATGGCCGTCCTAGTCACCAGTTCCGAGTATATTCGATTTTTGAGTATGATGCCTTATGTTGGACAATAAGGGGCTCAAAATGGAGAAAATTTGCCTATGGTTACAGAAGATATGGAACAAATTAACTGACGAGACCTGCGTGCCAAATGAACTTGGGTAACAGTTATTCGTCGCCACGCTGTACATATCGTCATTTACAGGCCTATTCTGCTTGTAACCGAACATTTTGTAACAAGCTAATTTTGTTACCAACAATTGTCACCACTTCTTGCAACCGCAATTCTATTTACCTTGGTAACGTTTTAATTTATTCAGCAATTCAGCTATGGAGTTTTGTTGAAATTCTGGTGTTGCATATTTCACGGGGCAATATTTTGTTACCTGCTCATGAGATGGTAACAAAATTTACCGGTTACAAGAGTGTGGAGAATACGAAAAGGGTTTAAAAATTGACAGTAACTTTACTAACCGGTAACAGAATTTTTGTTACCAACGCAGAATAGGCCTGTTAAAGTACAAAACCGCGTATCAAGAAAATGCAAAACCTCGCATGTGAGGCTGCCTAAATTTTATAATTTATAAGAGAGAGTAAAACTTGTCATAATTCAAAACGGTTCCCTCTTTTAACCTTTATGTCAGAGGTGGGCAGCAGCGAAAGTGCGAGCGCGGGCTAGGGAAAGGGAAAAACAGTTTACGGGAGGAAGGGTATGAAAAGTTGCGAAAAAAATTATTTATATCTCCACCGACATCATGTTCATCGCAGTACGGCTAAGGTTCAGACTTTGGTATCGATACTGAGTACTCATTCTGGCATCGAGCTCATGGTATCGATACTCTAAAAGTATCAGGGAAGAAGTATCGATACTACTTATCGGACTCATTAAAATACGTTTTTTGGGATACTAAAATTATTTTATTCTTCAATCGTATATCTAGTTATTTCCTGAAATTAAAACAATAGAAATTTAAAATATTTAATTTTTATTTCATTGCAGAACTTACTTTCACGTTAGAAGTAATTTTAACGTTAAATGTACATACATACATATATATATATATATATATATATATATATATATA
>NW_023460279.1:34255-39460 GCF_013731165.1 Rhagoletis pomonella | reverse complement strand
TCTTTATCTTTATCTTTATCTTTATCTTTATCTTTATCTTTATCTTTATCTTTATCTTTATCTTTATCTTTATCTTTATCTTTATCTTTATCTTTATCTTTATCTTTATCTTTATCTTTATCTTTATCTTTATCTTTATCTTTATCTTTATCTTTATCTTTATCTTTATCTTTATCTTTATCTTTATCTTTATCTTCATCTTCATCTTCATATTCATATTCATCTGCATCTGCATCTGCATCTGCATCTGCATCTGCGTCTGCATCTGCATCTGCATCTGTCTCCATCTTCATCGCCGCAGAAAAGGACTTCCGGCGATTCTCGGCTGCGATGCGAACGCCACAATATAGAGTGGGACAGCTCGGACACAAACCGTAGGGGTGAGTGCTTATTAGAATATATAATCAGTGAAGACCTGTTCATCCAGAATGTCGGTAATGAACCAACGTTCATAACTAGGGTCATAGAGGAGGTACTTGACATCACTCTCAGCAACAGACTGGCTAGTCCTCTGATCATTCAGTGGCGGGTCTCATCCGAGCCCTCACTGTCGGATCGTAGGATTATCCGATTTGCACTGGGAGTCACCCAAAGAGAAACCCCAGGAAAACAGACTAGGGTAAATACGAAGAAGTACTTAGGTTGAACCTAACCACAATAGAGGCACAACATAGAAAGGTGGATTGTATGGAGTTAGAGAACATGGTCAACAAGCTGAACGGCACGTTTCTGGATGCCTTTACCTCCAGCTGTCCCGTGCTAAAGCCAAAGGGGAAAGCTCAGCCTCCCTGGTGGACACGGGAACTCTCAGTTCTAAGAAAAGAGGTGCGGAGACTTTTCAACAGGGCAAAGCGCACCGGGAACTGGGAGGAGTACTCCGTCAGTCTGATAAAATACAATAAGGAGATTAGGAAGGCCAAGCGCAGCAGCTTCAGGACCTTTTGTGAGAACATAGCATGTACTCCTGCAGCTGCTAGGCTGCATAAAGCCTTAGTGAGAGACAACACACGGACCAGGCTGGTTATTAGGACATTATGAGGGACAGTCTAGCACTGGCTCACATTCCCAAGGTGTGGCAGAGGGCCAGGGTTATCTTTATCCCGAAGGTGGGTAAGAGGGATTACTCTCTTGCCAAGTCATTCAAGCCGATAAGTCTCACATCCTTTATGTTAAAGGAAAAGGAGAAAATTATTGACCATGAAATCAGTTTTAACACTCTTAAACAAACCCCTCTGCATTCGAACCAGCACGCGTACAGGGTGGGGAGATCCACGGATACTGCGCTGTATGCCCTAACGGAGGAAATACAAGGTGCCTTTGAGTGTGATGGGGTGGTGCTCTGTGCCTTCATCGATATCGAGGGGGCCTTCGATAACGCCTCCCATTTGGGAGTCGACAGAGCTCTTAGGAAACATAACATTCAGCCAACCATCCGAAGATCAATAGCAAGGTTACTTCAGACCAGGATTGCCGAAACTGAAGTCGGTGATAGCGTCGTTCAATTACAAACGTCGAAAGGGAGCCCACAAGGGGGGTATTATCTCCTCTACTGTGGAGCTTAGTTGTGGACGAACTCCTACAGATACTTACTAACGAGGGCGTCCCTTGCCAAGGGTACGCGGACGACATAGTGATTATCGCTAGAGGGAAGTTCGCAAATACTCTCTGTGACATCGTCCAAAGAGGACTTAACCTTGCAAAAAGGTGGTGCACAGACGTAGGTTTAAATATCAACCCTTCTAAGACAGCCATAGTCCCCTTCACCAAGAAACGAAATCTCCAGGGGATGAGGAAGTTGACCTTGGACGGAGTCGTAATGAGTGTCGCCACAGAGGTTAAGTACCTGGGGCTTACCCTGGACTCCAAGCTTCTGGGGAGGGCCCATGTTGATGCGGTCACCTCTACCACCACCACCACCACGAGAGCGATGATGGTGTGCAAACGTCTAGCGGGTAAATCCTGGGGGTGCACTCCGAGGATCCTCAGATGGATGTACACCATGATAGTGAAACCATTACTGAATTATGGTGCGGTGACTTGGTATTCCAGGACTACTATGTGAACGGTGAGGCAGACCCTCTCCAAGATTCAACGTCTGGCATGTGTTTCCATAACGGGAGCAATGCGCACATGCCCGAAGGCAGCGCTAGAGGTAATGCTGGAACTCGAGCCACTGCATCTCTCAATTGAACAGGCTGCAAAGCGAACTCTCCTTAACTTTGCGAGAGAGGGCTTCGGCAAAGGCAAGGTGTTATCATCTAGGAACAGGGACAAGCTAGGTACCCAGCTCCCCCTGGCTTTGTTCCCACTTATAACAAGGCCCACACTTATAACAAGGCGACCTGGTATACCTTTATTATGGAGAGTCACATACAGGCGAGCACAATACAGTAGTACACGACGGCTCTAAAATACCCGCGGGGATTGGAGCAGGCGTGTACGGCCCTAGGCTGAAGCTTTCGGTGCCCCTGGGAACTTTACCTAGCATCTTTCAAGCGGAGGTAAATGCCACCAGTATGTGCGCTGAGATTAACATTCGCAGGAACTATAGGAATGAAAGGATTCTTATACTAAGTGTTAGCCAGGCGGCACTTAGGGCGCTCTCATCATTCGAGATCAAGTCCTCCTTGGTTTGGGAGTGTGTCGAGAGGCTCAATGCTCTGGCGGAGGTCAATGATATCCAACTAATGTGGTTACAAGGGCACATGGGGGTTGCAGGAAATGAGGAAGCTGATCATCTGGCCAGAACGGCCGCTTCCTCGACCCCGATAGGACCTGAGCTCTTTCTGGCAGTAGGACCCAACACCATAAAGGAAATACTCAGAAGGGACAACAGCAAACTGAGGGATCTGCACTGGCTTGGCACCATGGGCCAACGTCAGGCAAAAAGCTTATTAGGAGGTTACAATCTGTCAAGATACAGGCTTCTCATGGATCTCCCAAAAGAGAAACTGAGAATTATTACAGGTTTTATGACGGGCCACTGTAGGCTCAGAGGGCACCTGCATAAACTAGGTATCTGGTCCAGCGACCTGTGTCGCTGTTGCGATGCAGCCAAGGAGACTTCTCAATACCTTTAATTGCAATTTGTAGACCTTTTGCACTTTTAAGTTGGTATGTATAAAATTTTGTGTTTGTGTCATTCAGGTATTTGGACACTGTTCGAAAACCCTGTTCGGAATAAATTTGAACTTTAGTTTCGCGAATATTTCCCTTAGATAGTGGGATAATATGAAACTTATTACTACCTATTAGCTGAGTGAATTTTTTAACAAGAGCGCTTGAATTCTCTTTTCTTACAAAAATCGGGGAGATCTGGCATTAGTAGCTTTCGCAGCACCTTCCGAAATTTGGCTATTCACATCATCGGCATTGTCTCTTAGCAGTACAAATCTATTCGTACTGACTTGCTGAGTTGAGTTTAGGCGATTTATTTTTTTCTTACTGCCCGTTATGTAAGCGTTGGGCTTTAAATGTGATACGGCACAGGTGAAGTGCACTCTTCACTCCAAGATATCGGAGTCATCGATGGTAAGTTTGGAGAGCAAGTCCGCTGATTTGAATCTTGAGGAGGTTTGAGGGTGGTCGATGGATTGGGCTTTGCTTTGGAAATACATATTTTAAACAAGTAATTTTTAGCAAAAAAACCCGACTTCAATTCTCATATAAAAAAATATGTATATATATATATGTATGTATATTTGGACGTGGTCCAAAGTTATGCGGTAACATGCATAAAAATAAATAAAAAATATTCCGACGAACTGATAACCTCCTCCTTTTTTGGAAGTCTACACTCAATTTTGAAGTTAATAATATATTACCATATACATAAATATATGCATATGTAATTATATACATATAGCTTATTTACTTCAATAGTGTCATAATCCAAAAAACAAAAATTTTGAGTTGAGTACGCAGAAATCACCGCTACCTCTTCTTCTATGTTGTGTAAAAATTTCATAGCTGTATCGATTACCAGTTTCTCACTAGAACAAAATATGCATTCATTTTTACTATGGGAGCATACGTAAATTAAAAATTTTAAGCCGTTTTTCTCGAGTTTTGCTTTTTGGAATTATGACACTATTGAAGTTAATAAGCGATATGTATTTATTTGTAAACTAAAAACTTTTTTTGGTGAAATGAAGTCTGTTTTTGTATAAATATGTCCAACGCTTTATTATATTTCGTATATGTGGAAATGATTTTGTTATATAAAATTAAGAAAAAATATTGCACAGCAGTGTAAGTGTAAGTGAAAAATAAAATAAAAAACCGTGATTAATCAAAAAACCGATTTTTTGGAAGCCGTGAGCATCCCTATTATGCAGGAGCAAATGATGGCAATGCAGAGCATGGTACAAGATTTGATTAAAAATCAAAATCTATTACTTCAAGCCATTTTAGCTAAACCATGAATAATCTCAAAATTTGTTTTTGGAATGCGAACGGGATAACCCAGCAAAAAAACGAACTAGAAATTTGCCTAGAGCGATATCATATAGACGTGTTGCTTGTATCTGAAACGCACCTTACGCAATTTAATAACTTTCAAATTAATGATTAGAAATTCTATGATACTCAGCATCCACAAGGTAAAGCCCGAGGTGGAACAGCTATTCTTATTCGTAACAGAATAAAGCACTATGAATTGGAATCGCAAAGTGATGAGTTCATTCATAACACTGTAATACACATTGATGACCACTTGGGTGGCCTTACTTTATCTGCTATATACTGCCCCCCCCCCGTCATAACATAACAGAAAAACAATTTAATGACGTTTTCCTAAAGTTTCGCAGTAAGTTTATTGTAGCAGGAGATTACAATGCCAAACACACATTTTGGGGATCTAGATTGATTACACCAAAGGGTAGAAATATTTATAAAGTAATCCCGAACAGAGGATTTGACGTCTTGTCTAGTAGCCAGCCAACGTATTGGCCATCTGAACCCCAAAAAATACCCGATCTTATTGACTTTGGTGTAACAACGGGTATTGCGCGACACCGAGTTAATACTGAAGCATTACTTGATCTCTCTTCAGATCATTCACCCTGCCTCATAACATTATCCATGTTTATTAATTATGAAGAAAAACAAAAACATCTTACAAATAAGCACACAAACTGGTTAAAATACAAAAAGTATGTCAGTTCGCACATTGACCCGCCAATTCCTGTTCGGACCAAGAATGAT
>NW_023460279.1:6227-34155 GCF_013731165.1 Rhagoletis pomonella | reverse complement strand
GTGCTTTGCTGAACTCGGCCAAAATCGCTTAGGCGGTTACAGCGCCAAAAAAGAAGAAGAAGAAGCTTAAACAGGAGCTGAATGCGTGTACAAAGGAACTACGTATTTGTTGCAGGCGGAAAAAGAAAGCAGTACGCAGTCGATCCTTCAGTCCTTGTCTGCTTCGAAACAAATTGATTACTCCCTTTGGCGAACACTGAATTGTGAAATTCATTGGGAGCTTGAATCAATTGGGAACAATTTTCTCCTATGTTTCATAACCGATTCGAATGGGTGCTGCTTTTTTGGAAAGGTGTTTAGAAGAAGGAGTGCACAAAGTTTTAATTTTTCCGATAGTTGCCGCAGGGGTCGAGCTACGCTTAAAAAAATGCAGTTGGTTCGTTGGTAGCCTTTTGCCTAGATTAGCATATAGGATTCATTTTTTCCGTTAAGTGGGTCAGAGACTGAACTATTCTAAACAGTCTTATTTAGGGTCCGATTTTCTTGAAATTTAGCACGTAGGTAGCTTATTGGCTGGGTTAACATATAGGATATTTTTTCTGATAGGTGGACCAGATACCGATCAATTCCAAAAAATCTTATTTATGGTCCGATTTGCTTGAAATTCGATACCCGTATTAAAGATATGCGTAGAATAGTATCGAGTCATTGTTTTACAGTTCGAAAGATATTTGAAGGCACCGCAAACATGCGGGTATGGCTATTTAACAACAACAGGCCAACAAAAATTAAAAAAAAATTGATGCAGCAAATGTTAACGCTATTTTTGACAGATTTTTTTTGTGCTGATTACGAGTGGATTCGTCCACTTAGGCTTTGATTAAAGCAAGTTCCCGCACCTTTGCTTGATGGTCACTTAAGTCTGGTTTCTCCAACTCAACTTAACTTAGTTTAGCCACTTTTTGGACTTATGTCAAAAGTTAGCCTACGTTTTACACAGCTTATTCTTGACTAAGTCGAGAAAATTGGCTTAACTAAGTTAAGTTGAGTTGGAGAAACCAGCCCTTATAGTCATTTGTTGAACAGGAATATCTGATTTCGGGAAGTTTGAGTTCCTACCGCAATTAAGCAAAAGGTGATACAACCTTCCACGTAGGCTTAAATTAAAGCTAGAACTACAGTCTACCATCCCTGAAAGTACTATTTCTGCACCTTGTCCTAATGGTCACCTATACTCATTTACTTTTTATCGTCAAAAATGGCGTAAAAATCAGTGTTAGCTGTTAAATGACTATAGGTGACCTTAGGGTCAAGGTGCAGGAATGGCATTTTCAGAGATTGAAGTCAGAAGTCCAAGCCTTAATTTAAGCCTAAGTGGAATGTTCGATCACCTTTTGTTTCATTGCTAGAGATTCTCAAATACTGCAAAAAACTCGATTTTTTTTACACTTTCACCACATTTTTCTCAAAATCTGGAGCTGATGGAAACTTTATACTTAAGTATTCTTAATCAGCAAAAAAAGCCTATTAAAACTAGCTTCAACATTATATAAAGAGAAGCTCCTTCTTTTTATAAGAGGTGATCTCGCGAACGGCTGTACCGAGTTTTTGAAATTTTGGACACCCATTGCAGACTTTGGACATATTAAGGGAGCGTGGCATCACCCATACATATCGAATTTTTCATACCGTATATCTCTGAGAGTATTTATGGTAATGTCCTGGAAATTGGTATAGAGATTTTTGGGCTACTGGAAAAAAACGTGGTGCTTTCCAAACATATTGAAACTTTTACCTATCTGTAAATATATACACCCAGAATACAGTGTTTTTCTCTTTTTCACAATAATTTTTTTTTGTTAATTCTTTCTAGAAACATAGTTCATTTTGCATCAAATGGCACCAAATTTTGAGTATGCAGTTTTTTAGTTCACTCAATTTCAATATCATAAAGTGCAAGTTTTTAATGGCTCTAAGATACCGTTGATTTTTGAGAATTGTTTTCGCTGATGATGTTGCGCATTTTCTCCGTATAACGAATGCGTGAGAGTTTTTGTAGGAAAAAATGCCGAAGAGTGTCAGTATGTAAAAGTTTTATTCTGGTGGCTTAACTCATCCTAAACGACCGAAACGATTTTAATGATAATTTTTAGTGGCGCTGGAGCCGAGTTATTGCTAAAAATCGTCGATTCGGAGGCACCAGGGATCAAAGTCAAATTACTCCCGTTAAATCCACCATCAGAACCATTGCGGTCCTTGCTTTACGGTGACTAAACAGAATGTGGACCAATGATACTCACCGGTTTGTAAATTGCCACCAACTATACTATACAGATTCAAGGACGATTCACTATCGAGCCGCAAGGACTTCTTCCCGGTACAACGCTTTCGTCAGGTTATTTAAGACGGCAATGGAGGATATGCCTTCTGTCGACCACAAAACCAAACGTGAACGTGAATTGCTGGCGAAAACGTTGGACCAAATATTTCAATAAAAAAATTAATTTTGGGCGGGACGAAGTTCGCCGGGTCTGCTAGTAAATTATAAATGTTTGGCTTAGGAACAAACGTTTAATATGGACGAACAATGAAAAACAATCGACGAACTATCGATTGCAATAATCACTAACCCAAAATAATCTGTTGCGTGTGCTAAATACATGAACTACGTAAAGTTAAAATTGAAAAATTAATTATAAATCTTTGGCTAACGAACAAACGTTAAAAATGGACGAACATTAAAGAACAATCGACGAACCATCGAATGCAATACAAAAATCTTAATATTTATACTAATGGGGTGCTAACGTCGGTTGGGTGGCCTTCGGCTTCTCTACGAATAAGTAATTAAATGTATACACATACATATGAACATGTTGATAAGATGTAAGGATGTGTCTACAAGCAGATACACATATACATACAGAAGATATTTACAGATAGTTTAATGAACTAAGAACATTTAACTAAGGTATATTTATATATGTAAAAGCACATATTTTTAATACATATGTAGTAAAGTTTATATTACTAATTTACAATGGGATACGAGTTTGGAAATTCTATTAAGGTTGGTAAAATTTATATCTTTCAGATAATCAGAAGGCTTTGAGTCGGCAAATATTGAGGTACGGATATGGTTAAGTTCTCGACAGTCGTCGATAAGGTGTAATATTGTACAATCATTTATACCACAAAGAGGACATGTTTTTCGTGTATAAATCGTTTACAAAGTCTCCATATGTCGTTGTCAAATACGTATCCAAAAAAATGGTGTGGTCCGGTGCCGGCCTCTTTTGCTCTCCTGTTTGCAGCTTCATTACCTCGAATGCCAATATGTCCAGGTACCCACATGATTTTTATCAGATTGGTGTATTCGAGGGTTCGCGTAACTGGGTTATCATAGGGCTTTTGTTTTTGTGATTTAAAAATCCTTCTATCGCTGGCCTGCTATCTGTGCATATGACACATTTTATTCTCTTACGAGAGACGTACAGTACAGCTTCAAGCAAAGCAGCTATTTCGGCTGCAGATGTGGGCAGGGCGCCGACGGCAGTGGTAACACCAGATTCGTTTTCCACTGGAAAGGTTGTGTCGGTGTCGGTTTTTGATCCGTCCGTATAAATAAATCCCCGGCTCTCGTGAAGTTGCATTAAAGCGTGATTGTACCGCTGAATGTACTCCATAGGACTAGTACACTGCTTGGGGTGTTGTTGGAGATCTCTAGTAAATGAATATTTTGGTAGCAGAAACGGCCGGTGACTAGTTGTTTGTACCAGTGTAGGATTAGCTATGATATTAAGGTCGTGCATGTGAAAAAGACAGCGTTCTAGCGTAGATTTGCATGTTTTCCTTTTTTTCTCGAATAAGTTTGAGTTGATTTGTGAGAATTGTAGCTCATTTCTGCATTTCAACACCTTTGAAATGAACATTCGCATGTTAATTATTTATTCAATCAAATGGAATATAAATCCTTACTGACTGTAGAACAAAGAGCTTATACACTTCCTAAGTAATTTTATTTATTTATTTATTCAAATGGAATATAAGTCCTTACTGACTACAAAACAAGACCTTAAACATTATCTAAAGTAATTTAGCAGGACAAAACGAACTCCTCCAAAAGACAGAGACGGATCGTATTCCGAGAGCTCATTTAACTCAGAAAGGGTTCTGAACAAAGGCGAGAATTTTACGTAGTTAGTTTTTGGAAATCCTAGTTAAAATAAAGAAACATGCCGCAGATTATGAGACGGAACATTTAATGGAAATTTCTCCAAAAGATTAGGACAACCGACTGTGCCTTCCACTATTTTAGCCACAAAAGAGGCTGCGAGAAAAGAATGCCTAGTGTTTAACGAACTTAAGTTGAGAAGTTGACAACGAGATATATTTATTTATTTATTTGTTTATTTAGTCTATGGTTTTATAATAACATTACAGACTAGAAGAGTACAACATTAATTAGAACTATTAAAAATAATTCATAAAGCTAAAAATAGGAATTCAAAAGATTTAAAAAGCTGTCTTTGGGATTGAAAAGTCTACCTCGACTACATTATTCATGGCATTCACGAATGGCGCGATAAATCGGGGCATTACTGGCGTATTGGGTTCTAACATTACAACCATAAAACGGAAGGAAATTTCTAAGGGATCGCCTGGGGACATTAAATCTTATCCTCTTTAACAAAAACGGACAATCAACGGACATCAACAATACCTTTAATAATATTATATGTAAACGAAAGACATAAGACAGACCAGCGACTTTCTAAGGACTTGAGATTCAAAAGCATAAGACGTGAAGAATATGACGGCACGGGGTCTGAAAAGTTCAGACAGCGAAGAGCAAACTTGAGAAAATTTTTTTGAACACGTTCAACCCTGTTTATAGCATTCTGATTATGCGGCCTCCAAATAAAAACCGCATATTCGAGATGTGACCGAACAAATGACGAATACAGTAACTTGAATGTATAAGGATCCGAGAATTTTGAGGCATTGCGTCTTACAAAGCCTAGAACAGAATACGCCTTTGCAGTTACATAGCTAATGTGTTTATTGAAAGAAAATCGATCATCGAACACTACGCCAAGGTCTTTTATCTCATCTGCACGATTTAGATCATTAGCCGATATATGATAGCTGGTAAGCAGAGAATTGGATATTTTAGAGTACGTTAGTTGAAAACATTTACTAATGTTCAAGGAAAGGCGTGACTTCAGACACCACAAATGAAGCTTATCAATATCATCTTGGAGCCTAATTGCCTCAGATGTGTTTTTAATTACAGAGAAAACTTTTAAATCGTCCGCATAAAGCAGAAATTTTGCAAAAGAAAAACAACTACTAATGTCATTGATGAAAAGTATAAAAAGAAGTGGACCTAAGACACTACCCTGTGGCACTCCAGAAGATGGACCGAACGGGCAAGAAGTAGCCCCGTCAATTGAGACAACATACCGTCTGTTACACAAGTACGACTCCAACCAACGCAGAAAAATAGAATGAAAGCCAATGCAAGCAAGCTTTTGAATTAATATACTATGTGACACTCTGTCAAACTCTTTTGAGAAGTCTGTACAAATACAGTCAACTTGAAAACCTAACGAAAAAGACTCGAAACAATATTCACTGAAAACAGCGAGATTGGAGACAGTAGATCTACCAGCGACAAACCCATGCTGATATGGGGAGATAACAGATTTAACTGCAAAATTCAATTCAAGGGATAAACTAATGCTGGACAATTTTTGATTAAAGTTGCAGATAGGCCATCAACATCCACATGTGTAGAGGGTCTTAGTTTAATTATACCATTACTTATGTCTTCAGATGAGAGAATTAATGAGCCAAAGTTGAGAGACGAGGAGATATTAGAAAATTCTGCAGATGTAACGTCATTCTGAACGAAATTCGGCCCAAAATATTCAGCAAACAAATTTGCGGCATCACTTGGCGTCTCCGCAGCTTTATCACCAAGAAATATTCCTGTGGGTAAGCTGGAGCATCCTTTCTTAGACTTCACGTAGTTCCAGAACAATTTGGGGTTAGATTTAATATTCAACTCAGTGTCACGAGCATAGTTACTATAAAGAGTCTTATTTAAAGAATCAAACTTCTTTAAGAAATGCTGATACTTAACGAAGTAAACTTGATTTCTTGAAGTTTTAAATTTTTTATAGAATTTGTTTTTAAGGTTTTTTAGCTTTTTTAAGTCTTTTGAATACCAGGGCAATTTATAAGGCTTTTTCTTTTTAACCGGTATTTTATCCAGGCAGAGTTCATATACGATTGACTTAAATATAGAAAAACAGTATGCAGTGTCTAGGTTAGTAAACAAATCATTCCAGTTAATGTTCGACAATAGTTCATTAAAACTAAAAAAAATCGCATAACGAGTAATTAAATGACAATTTGTTGTCCTTAATAGCGGAAAAACAATAAAAGTCTAACTTTATAACTAGTGGAATATGATGTTTATCCGTAGCTGTAATTGGGTTAACACAGTCGCAAATTCGGTAATTCAAGTTATCACTGACAAAAATAAGATCTAATATTCTGTTTAATTCGTTAGCAAAACTATTAATTTGCTTCAAGTTAAGACTCAAAATACTATCTACTAAATATAGTTCATGATTGGCAACCATATTATGAGCTATGAGACTAGGGCATGACTCACTGCTAACCCAATTAATATTGGATAAATTAAAATCTCCCAGAACACATAAATGGTTATCACGCAAATTATTTAAAACTAATGATGAAATGTTATCAGCATGTGCTTTGTATAACTCATATGAGCTTCCTGGTGGTATATATGAGGTTACTACATACAGGGATTCTTTTGAAGAGTTGCCACTAATATTGACGCAAAGTTGATCCAGAAGTGAATCATCATTAGCTAGAGAGACCAGGAGCGCGCGTAGTTCGCGCTTGACAGCAACGATTACACCGCCACCTGTTTGGCAACCAGTTTTTACAGCATCCCTGTCTTTACGAAAGACGTTGAAGAGGTTAGCATCGAAGAATTCAGCATCAAAAAAGTTTGAGGTTAACCACGTCTCAACAAGTACATAGACGTCGTAATCCATCTGCGCAGTAAAAGAATGCACGATATCAGCTTTTGTTCGCATGCCAGACATATTTTGGAAATATACCCTTAAGCTATTAGCAAAAGGAGGAGAATTAACTATGTCTGAGGCGGCTGTTGTTGGTCCTTTGGAAAAAACCGAAAAGCTTTGACCGTCACGTTAGTGGGCCAGATTTCCGAACTAAGCAAATTCGAAAACATTGTCTCCGGCACTCCCAGCTTGAAGTTTACACGCTTTAGACTTGAAATTTCCACATCTTTTTTAACTAGTTTATAGCATACTAATGTATCTTTGTTCAAACCCGCCTGATTGGAAACATAGTTTATTATATTTTCTTCCGAAACAGATGGCGAGAACGACGCTAGATGTAACCACTTATATCGGACAGCCACCTCCAAGTCTTTGCTAATGTTTGTACCAACAACCCTTACTGGTTTTTTACCACTTTTGTTCTTAACAGTAGACCACTGTGCATTTTTGATCTCTGCAGAGCTAACAGCAGGCGCCAACGAGTGTGTAACATTCGCTGTCGAGATATCAGCAGTCGTCTTTAACATATCAGCATATCGTCGCCTCAGAAAACGGATGACGAATGTGCAAAATCACGATTTTGGGATTTTGATGCAGATTTACTAAGTTGGACATGCTCTTTCGATTTCTGCAATCCATTTTTTTATATCTCGATACAATTAAAATTGAAAATTAAACTAAGTAACTAATTTTAAAATTTTAAATTTTTAAATTTTAGCTTGCACTGAGTCTCCAATGAAATGAAAGAGATAAAAATGTACAAAAGACTGAATTTAAGTATTGTTTTTTGTTTTTATATAAAGAAAACGTATGTTCGTAACATATTTACAGCATAAGAGATGTACAGATTTTTTTTTATTAAATACATGATTATGTTTTTGTTATGTTTTTTCTAATAAGTAATCATTATTTAATAAATATGTTTGTTTTTTTCATCAAATTATACCATCGTCGTTGAAATAGATACTTTACTATTGTCGTATGTTCTGTGGACAAAACAAAGTGGTGAGTAAACGCTACTTACGACAAATGTATACGGAATGAAAAGTAAATTTTCTCATTAACGTTAAGAGATATTATATGTAAAAATATGGGAAATCAAAACTAATAACACCAACTACGTCTCCTTCAAAAGTTACAAAAATCTACCGTACAGTTTCGGATTAATTCGACCTTAAACTTCAAAGTCAATTTTCTCAAAACCGTGTTTTGTAACATTCGACATCCGTTTTCTGAGACGAGGATATGTGTGTGTGTGCGCAGCGTTCATTGGCAACGCCGAACCGGCATGAGCATACACATTTTTAACAGCAGTACCAGCGGCAACAGAGACAGCAGGCATTTCAGTATATGTGGAAGTGTGTGTAACATTCGTTGGCAGCACCGAGCCCGCATGAGTGTACATATTTTTATCAGAAGCTCCAGAGACAACAGTAGACACAGCGAGGGCATTATTAGCAACTACAGAGGATTTAGTCTTATAGCCCGAACACAGTGAAAACGACGAGCTACGGACCACAGCTGTCAAATTATTTTAACACGTATTCTTATGTAGATAATTATTTTGGCGACGACCGAGCTACGCGACGACTGCGGTTGTGGCCAGCTTAGATCTGTTTCTATTTTTCCAGCGACAGATTATGTTCTTCCTCTTCTTTTATGTCAAACTCATACAAATTCATGATGTCGCTGGCGCGTTCCTAAAATTCATGTAGCCATCGACAAAGCGTTTAGATAATAAAGATAACAAATTGGAAGCTGTAGCCCGTAGCTCGTCGTTTTCAATGTGATCAGAACTTTAGTTTAGGCTTCCATGCGCGACATGATCGCAGAATTGTTAGTGGTACTAACATCAATAAGTGCACCATTTTCGTAATTCGCTTCTTTTTGGCTACGTACCTTCACAAAAGCAACACTAACAGTAGCACGTAGATCTTTGATTTCCATTGTGAGTGATTTTATAGCATCATCTTTTTCCCGAAGGCTACGCTGCATATGTAAGAGATCCGAATGCATGCTGTCCGCCTTGTTTGTTAATTTATTATTATTTTCATGAAGAGTTGAAATGAGATTATGCATACGAGCATTCTCAGCACGTAGAGAGACGATTGCATTGAAAATCGAAACCAATGATACCTGCTGCTTGTTGTTGGGCTCACTAGTGGTATCACTTTTTACTGTACTAGTTAGCTGGTTAGGCAAGGCACTTTTAGGAACTTTGTGTTGCTGTGGGAGGTTGTTATTACGATGGGCACCGATTTCTTTGCTAGAGGAATCCGAAGCAATGGCATTAGTAGCAACAACACTCTCGTTAAGAATAACAGGAGGAGGCGGGGAGCGAATAGAATATCGCCGAGCATCAGCACACACTTTGCACAGAAAAGGCCTCTCTGAGTTAAGCAGAAACTCAGCGTCTGCCGGCAAAATATTCACACATTCCAAATGAAATAGTTCATTGCACTTTGCGCACTGGATTTTTGGTTGCGAACGCTCAACTTTATGGTTACAGCAGCAAGGCATTTTTAATAGGAACGTCTCTTTTCGTTATTTGTTTATAATATACAAGAGTCACTGTCTCAAAAATTATGCACGAACATAGACAAAGCTTCATTAAGTTTTAGTAAGCTTTTTGACACTAATAAAGTTATGGAACCCATTAGCAAATATTCGAAAACCGAGAGCGATAAAAAACACGTCCGCACGCAACGACTGTATGGGCTCCGAAAATTTTAGAGAACGCAAGGCAAATTTAATAAAAACTTTTTGAATCTTTTCAATCCGGTTTATATAGACGGCCTGATAGGGTCGCCAAATGAAAGATGCATATTCTAACCTAGATCTAACTAAAGTAACATAAAGAAGCTTCAGAGTATAGGATTCCTTGAACGACTGACCATTACGGCGTACGAATGCGAGCATTGCATAAGCTTTGGAAATTACGTAGTTAATATGGGTTGCGAAGGGTAGTTTCGAATCGAAGTAAACCCCTAAATCTTTAACCTCTGCGACATATTTAAGATCGTCGCCCCCAATATTGTAGTTGGTTTGAATGGTGATAAGCTTTCTGGTGAAAGTGGAATATAAACATTTACTGACATTTAAAGATAATGAATGAAGAAAACACCAAGAATGCAGGTTATCAAGCTCAGATTGCACCAAAAAAAGGGTCTTGTAGGCTTCTGATCACTAAGTAAACCTTTAGGTCGTCAGCATATAATACATACTTAAATGACTGGAAGCATGATCCAATATCATTTATGAATAGTACAAATGGAAGAGGGCCCAAGATACTACCTTGGGGACACCCGAAGTATCAATTAAAGGAGTGGAAAGCGTGTTATCAAGAGCAACTGTACAACGCCTGTCGGAAAGGTAGGAATTAATCCATTCCAGAAAAGTTGTGTGGAAACCTAATGGCGGTAACTTATTAATTAAGACTTTATGCGAAACTCTGTCGAACGCCTTCGAAAAATCTGTGTACACAGCGTACACTAGCAAACCTGACTGCATCGCAACAACACAGTCCTTCATGAGGATAGCAAGGTTGGAGACAGTCGACCTGCCACCAACGAAACCGTGCTGATGAGGGCAAATTAAACTTTTCACGAAATTAAACTTCTATTTGACAACTGATCCCAAAACCTTTGGAACGGTACCCAGTTTGGAAATAGGCCTGTAATTCGAAACTTCATTCTTGTTCCTACTTTTGTAAATTGGTGTAATGAAAGCATTTTTCCAGTCGTCAATAATATATCCAGACGAAAGAGATTTATTGAACAGTATTGTTAAAGGCTGAACAAGCGAGGGACAACGGTTGAGCATGGCACCTGAGAGGCCATCAGAATCCAATTTGAAGGAGTGCTTTAGGAAACTAATGGTTTCTTCTACGTCACTTTCAAAAACATGCAGTGCCCCTAAATTAAGGGCACAATCTGAAAGAGAGTAACGATCAGAGACCGTATCAGAATCCGAGACACAATTAGAGGAGAAGAATTCTGCGAAGAGACTGGCTACCTCAGCAGATATGTTAGCCTGCTTGTCATTCAAAAAGACTGAGGACGGCACTCTCGACTTGGCGTTCTTAGATTATGCAAAACTTCAAAATGCTTTAGGATTGTTTTTTATGTCTGCTTCACCTTTACTAATAAACTTATTATAAAGGATCTTGTCCAAGGAATTAAGGTTCCTAAGGCAATACTGAGATCTGACCAAGATAGTTGCCCTAAATCTTTTAAAAAGCCAATTTTTGCGATTTTCGAGTCGCTTAAGTTCCATGTTGTACCAGGGTAACTTAGACTTCCTTGTAATTACTGGCACTGTATCTGAACACGCCTCATATACTCTACTTTTAAAAACTTTGTATGAAGCGTTAGCGTCCAAATTGTTCAGTATATGTTCCCACTCATAATCATGAAGACGGCTATTTAAGAGACCAAAATTGCACGAACTAAAGTTAAAAGTTGGACGGCATCTCTCAAGAGGAACAGTAGCGAAAACATAAAATTGAATATGAACTTCCATAGGAATATGATACGTACTTGCGCGAGTTAGTGGAGATGGGCATTCAAACTCCCAATAACTTACGTTATTGCTAATAAATATTAGATCTAAGATACGCTTAAGTTTATTTACTATTTCATTAATTTATAGCAGACCGATACTTATTAAACCATCAGTTACATATAATTCATTGTCTGTAGTTGCATTAACAGTGGTAAAATACGAGGAGATATTAAATCTATTCCAAGAAACAGTACACAAATTAAAATCACCAAGTACACAAAGGTGTAAGGTAAATCGTTGAACATAGTTGCAAAACATTGTCAATGTGCGCTTTATATATGTCGAAGCAACTGCTCGGTGGAATGTAAGAAACACATACAAAGAGAAGTTCAGAGGAACTCCGAACATTCACGCAAAGTTGCTCGAGGATAGAATCGTTGTTTTGAAGATGAACCATTGACGAGCGCAATCTCCGCTAAACTGCTATCAGCACACCCCCGCCTCTGGACAGGCCCGACCTGAATTCGTCACGGTCCTTTCGATAAAAATTATATAACACAGGATCGAAGAATTCTTAGTCAAAGAAATTAGGTGTTAACCAGCTTTCAACGATGACGAATATGTCGAAATCCAGCTCAATCTGCGGACTACATCAGCTTTCGTCCTCATTCCAGAAACATTTTGAAAATAGATTTTGATTTTACTATGTGCAACCACACTAGTAGTGGTATCGACTGGCTTTGTATTGTAAATTAATTTTAGTAATAAACAACTCGGCTTATTAGCATCCACTAATACGGGGACAAGCTCACGCCAGGAAATATGAGCCACTTCAGTTGCATTTGTTGTGCCATTTTTTGAAAAAAAGGAACGGCCGAACAGAAACATTAGCAGAACACAACTCAAGCCTCAACAGATTATCGATATTGTGGGCGCAGACCCCAAGCTTAAAATAAACGTGGGTTAGTGTATCCATTTTCGACTCTTTTTTAACGAGCTTTTAGCAAGAAGTGTGTCGCTTATCAATGCCAGTGTGCTTCACGACGTACTCGATAATGTTAACACAAAAAACTGTTGGCAAGAAAGATGACAAATGCAACCACTTAAAAGGGGTTGCAACGCCTAGATCACTGCAGTCATTGGATCCAACCACACGCGCCGGCTTACGGCTGTGCTTCCTTATTTTTCTATCCACTGTTAGCCAAGGAGTAGGAGAAACAGGCACATTCACACCCACAGCATTAACATCATCAGCAGCTTCAAGTTCAGCATTAACAACGTAAGTTTGATCATTATTCACAGGCGGCGAGTCGTCAACGTCAATAACAACGGCAGATGACTGCGCTGCAGCATCGCTTTCAGCAGCTGCGCCGATTGTTGATTTATTATCAGTCCGTGAGGATCGCATCGAAACAGCCGTAGACACACCACTCAAACCATTAGCACGAAATGACATGTGCGAAGGTGAGACCGCAATAGAAGACTTAGGAGCAGCAGCAGAAAAACTTTTGCTATTGTTTATAATGCCCGCCGAGGTGTTAGGCGAGCAAGCAATAGCACTTTTGATAGAATTAACATCAGCTTTGTTTCTTAACAGATAATGATCACAAATTATCACTAATTTCTGCTGGAAAAGGTTTCTTAACCCAAAAAACTAGCAGAATCTAGCAGCTCTCTCTCGTTCTTACGATCTTCTTCATTTATCTCCCCTGCTAATTTCTGCTAGTAAAATTTTTACTAGCAGAAATTAGCAGCTGTCAAAATGGATAAACAAAAATTCCCGCCAAATATTTTCAATAGTCAAATACACCGATCAGCTGATTACTTGCTAGTTTCTGCTAGTTTTGCGTTTCTTTACTTTTTCGTTACTTCGCTCTCTGTGAGCGTAATTCTTTCAATTTTCTCATTCTTCTTCTTCCTGATAATTATCTGCTAGAAAAGAAAAGAAACAAAGCCATCATCTACTAACACTTGTAAGCACTTCGCAATGTTGTTGTCCTTTAATTGCATATCTATTAGCTTGTGTGAGGGTGAGACAGCAGGAGCACATGGCTCTGAGGCGACAGTAGACAAGCTTTTGCCTTTGTTTACATTAACCGCCAAAACATCTGATCAACAAGCAAAACCAATGTGAACGAGTTAACCTCGTCCACTAACATTTGCAGGCACGACACCTTGTTGTCGCTTCCGCTCTCTATATTGTCCATATGCGGTCCGATTCTGTCGAGGACCTTGGTCAGTGTGAATAAATCGAATATGGGATGAGATGGGGATCCGGTAAAAGTTTTAATGTCAACCCAAATTTGCTTAGGGTTGGAATGCGGGTTAGTGTTTGATGTAAGCCTTTTGAGCCAGTTATACTTTGATATTTTTAGCTCTTTTCTAAATACCGCACTGGCTTTTTTATAACTGATAAGGTTAGCATCACTTCTATCTTTTTTATATTTTGCCCAAAAAAGTTTATTTTCATTTTTTAGTACTGTCAGAAGGTTAGACCAGTAGGGTACTTTAGCGTAAAATTTGTGTGTGCTTTTTTGGGGTATATCCAAGTGGGCTGCCGACCGAATGATTCCTTTTAACGTGGCAGCTTCGGGGTTTATGTTTTTAGAACTGGGTCTTTAATTTGATAAACATGTTGCGATCGATCTGAATTTAGTTCAGTTAGCCTTGTCTGTCAAGAATTTAGATGAGGGTTTGATATGAGACCAACTAGGTGAAGCCAGGGATATGATGAGCGGAAAATGATCGCTGTTGTGAAGGTCATTGATAGTTTGAGAAGAGATCATTGGTGCTATTGAAGAAGATGAAAGAATTATATCCGGATGGGTAAAAGTTTTGTGTGTGGAGAAGTGAGTAGGTAAGCCATCATTAAGAACTACAAGGCCTTGGTAAATAATAACATTCTCTATAATCTGACCTCTTTTGTTTGGGAGGCGAGATCCCCATAAGGGACTCCAGGCATTTAGGTCCCCCAATAAAGTAACTGGTGTGCTACAAATATTGAGAATGTTAATGAGATCTGTATTCGTTAAGATTTGCTTGGGTGGGATATAGCAACTGATAATGGTGGTTTTGAAACCAATGTCGACTTCTGTAGCCAAACAAGAGATATTAGATGATATATGAATATGTTTGTGATTTATAAATACTGCTATACCTTATTTGCATGAATTGTTGGACTGTTGTTATGAAAATAACTTGTATATTTGTTGGGGGGGTGAGCTTTGGGAAGATGGGTCTCTTTCAAGGAAATGCAATCAGGTGAAAATTCGTTAATTAAAAAATTAAATTCGGGATAATTATTAAATAGTCCTTTAAAATTCCACTGGAGAATTTGCAACATTTGTGCCATAACATGATCTTCCTCTGTCAATGAGGAGGGTGTGTGGATAGGGTTACTTGGAGAAATAAGATGGGAGATGAAACTGATGAAGTTGTTGTTAAGTCATCGACTGATAACTTTGTTGGTGTATCGTACACATCGTTTGACTCGTGATGCTTGTTTATTATGCGTTCTTTGTTTATGATATTTAGTTGCTCATTGTTAAAAGAATTGTTTTTTGTACAGTGTTTTTGTCCACTAAGGCGGTACCGTTAGGATTATTGAATTGTTGGAGTGGCTCAGAATTTTGTTGTGAGTTATTTTGAGGAATGTTAGAAGTAATTTTATTTGAAACGAAATAAGTTTTTGTATCATTACTTATGTTGATTCTGAAAATTGTGGAGCTAGGCTATTGTTGTTGTTTAGTTGCTGTATGTTAGAAATATTTTTAGTTATGTCAGAAAAGGTGAGAGAAGAAGAGTTAAGGGGAGGCGGTGTTTGCAATTTATGTATTTTTATTGCTTCTCGCATAGAGCGCTTTTTGGCCGTCCTTATTTTTAAAATTTCTTTCATTTGGAAGAATTTAGGGCATAACTTATCGGAAGCGGGGTGTGGACCAGTGCAATTAGCGCAATATAGACTTAACCCTAGAACACTAATGTTAGTCGATTCCGCTAACACAGTTTGTGTTTTGTGGTGAAGTTTTTAATTTAAATTTCATTATATAAACTACAACATAACCGCATAACTATTGTTTTATTTTACTTAGAAAGTATTAAAATAATAAAGTATCGAATATTTTTTGACGATAATAATAATAATAATAGATTGGCGCTTACACATATGTTAGTGTTTGGCCGAGCTTCTCCTCCAACTTGTGGCGTGCGCCTTGATGTTGTCACACAAAGCGGAGGGACCTACAGTTTTACGCCGAGTCCGAACGGTGATTGTATTTTAATGAGAAGCTGTTTTTCATGGCAGAAATACACTCGGAGGTTTGCCATTGCCTGCCGAGGGACGACCGCTGTTAAGAAAAAACTTTTTATATTTTTTGCGATGTCGATTTAACCAGGGCTTGAACCCAGGTGTTGATGGGTGAAAGCGCGCACTGCTTACCACTACACCACAGCGGCCGATTTTTTGACGATAAATGCTTTAAAACTTAAAAAAAATTATGCTAAATTCGTGTTAGCCGATTCGACTAATTATTAGTGTTTGCGTATTAAAAATATGATTAGTGTTCCAGGGTTAAGCACGGTGATGATGGATGAGGTGGAAAAGCGCATAAGTCTGTGTGTGACTTAGCTTTATGCAGCGCTTAGCTGTATGACCGAGAACTTGGCAATTTTTGCATCTCATCGGATTTGGGTAGTAGGGTCTAATTTTGGTTGTATACCACGAAATATTAATTTTTTCTGGGAGCTGATACAAATCGAAAATTAACAACGCCGCTCCGCTAATTGCTGGTTTACCGTGAATCATTTTTTTGTGCCCTTTTAGGTTTTCGGCTATCTCTTCTTCTGGAATGTCATTTAGACATGGGGCATAAATGGTTCCTTTACAGTGTTGCCACAACATTTTTTTTATTTTTTACCAAAATCACCGGAAAAAGTTACCAAATTCAACAAAAAATTACCAAACTTATTTTATGTGCAGAACTGTAAAAACATGTATATCGAGCCCTAACCGCCAAAATAACGTAAGCGACATTTTTTAAAAAATCTTCTTTTTGGTGCAGAAATATTCCTTGAGCATCTAGATGCCTTTCTGCATCAAAAATAAAGTTTTGAAAAAATGTCGCTTACGTTATTTTGGCAGTTAGGGCTCGATGTCCATACATATATATATATATATATCCGAAGGTACCACGCTTTTCTGGCAATCCGCGCTCCATTAACCTAAAATGTTTACGAAAGTTTGTTGAATTTTTTTAAATATTGAAAAAAGTTTGAAATTTGAATTTGTTTGAGTTCTGTTAAAGAAAGAACAATATTTTTATAAAAATTAACCAAAATTAAATTACAAAAAAAAATAATATTTTAAATCTTGTCAAAATATGGTGCGGAAATAATTTTTTCGACCACTGTATGTAAACAAGTGACAAGAAAATATATCAAAAATTCAACGCTTGAAGGAAAGCTTTCGACTCACATATATATGGTTGCCGGGTACACCGGAAAATGTGTGGCAATTGAAAAGTTGACGAACTGACAGGGAAAGGTAGGACCACCCAAAACCTTCCAGGAAAGGAAACGGTGGATATACTTAGCAATAGCCACTTTCAAGTAGTTTGTTAAAGAACACACCATTCTAGTAGCCAAGGAACGCTGGAATAACTTTCGCCTTGCGAAACTTTCAGGATTACCTGGTATTTCTATAAAAGTAAACGCTTACTAATGTGGAATCAGAACCAATGTTGACCTATTTGACATGTAAGACCGAATCGAAAAAACTACCAAATTGAAAAATAAATTACCAATTTACCAAACTTGATAAATAAAGAAAAAAATTACCAATTTTGGTTAAAAATTACCAAAGCGGCAACGCTGTTCCTTTAGTGCAATTAAGATTAACGTGTAGCTTTATTTTTACACTGCACACTCTAATAAGGTTTGTTGTTGTTAAACATTGTTTAGTTATGTTGTTGTTTTTCACCAATAGTAGCAAATTACCCTCTCTAAGCTCCGAAATACTAATAATTTCAGTGCTAATATTTTTTAATGCTTTGTCCACAGCGAAACAAATTTACCAAATGAAGTAAGATTTTTAAGTATACAACGAATATGAATATAAAGAAAAAGGAAAATCGCAAAAATCACCAAAGAACACTGTACGCTACCTATCGCGGAGAGTATTAGTCGATGACTGTGCATGTGTATTATGCGTGCCTTTTATCGTATCTGTGTATTTCACTAAATCCCTGTGTGAGGATACCAAATAATAGGGTTGTTCGTCGAAAATCCAGCAACAATTATCCAACACTCAAGATATCAGCGAGTAAGGAAAAATTCTCTCAAATTCTCTCACACGTTGAGAAACTTGAAATTTTTGCACGAACGCAAATTTGCACAAATTTTCAAGTTTCCCTGCCATCAGGTGGCCACGGTTACATTTCAAACAAAATAGATTTTTATATTTGTTGATTTGGGCCAAATCCTTGTAAAATTGTTTGTTGGGTTGGAGCTACTTCGGCCGGTGAAATAAAAAGCGCAAATACGTTTTCCTTTTCCCTCCTACGCGTTTCGGCTCTTTTTTCCGCGCCTTCTTCAGGGAGTATATATTTGAACAATAAATAAACAATAAATATGAAAAACATTAACATACATACATAAGTGTTTCAATAGACATTGCAAATCATAATTACATTGCACAATAACAATCACGTACATAAACTCACAGTTAGTATATAAATTAAATCAAGTTCGCAATAATAGGAAATATTTTAAGAAATATTACATCAGAGAAATCATCTCAATTAAAAGAAACCCTTCAAAGTATCAGAATAGAAGACGATGAAATCTTAATATCTTTCGACACAATTTCGTTATTTACAAATGTAACGATTTATTTGGCTATTCGGACGATCATGGAAAAATGGGACAAGTTGGAAAATTACACCAACATGACGAAAAACCAATTCCTGACGGTACTAGATTTTTGCTTACGGGATAACAATTATTTTAAATACAACAACACCTTTTACCAACAAATTTATGGTATGCCTATGGGTAACCCATTATCCCCGATCATAGCAGATATCATTATGGACAAAATACACTGGATCAGAAATTTTAGTTTGGTTCTTGTTCTCCAGACGCCACTATCCAATTTCTATGTAGAATTGCTCGGTGATTCCGAAAATCGAGTTTTTTTTCTACGGATACGTTTTTGAGATACATATTTGCAATTTACCGTTATTCAGCTCAAAACAAAAAGTGGTTCCACTTAATCACGTATATCTTACGAACCAATTTAACAATCTTAATATAAAATACGGGCGGCCGCTATGGTGCAGTGGTAAACAGTGCGCGCTTTCACTCATCAGCACCTGGGTTCAAGCCCTGGTCAAACAACATCGCAAAAACATATAGAAAAACAGTTTTTTTCTTAACAGCGGTCGTCCCTCGGCAGGCAATGGCAAACCTCCGAGTGTATTTCTGCCATGAAAAACAGCTTCTCATAAAAATACAATCGCCGTTCGGAGTCGGCGTAAAACTGTAGGTCCCTCCGCTTTGTGTGACAACATCAAGGCGCACGCCACAAGTCGGAGGAGAAGCTCGGCCAAACACTAACATATGTGTAAGCGCCAATCTATTACTATTATTATTAATATAAAATACGGGAGATGAAAGCTAATAAAATTCTCCATAAACCGTATATACATCACTTTCCGATAGGACTTATGATCTCTGACAAATTAATCAATCATTCCAGTTTTTTTAAATTTTTTAATGAAAAAATGAAAAAAATTAAAGTTTAAAAGAAGAAAAATTTAAAAAATAACAGGTTCTGTGCCAAATTTTTGCAACTGTGCTAAAGCTTCTTCTGTTACAAAACATCAAGTTACTGCTGAAGAAAATCGATTGATAAATAAAGAAATAATAGTGGTCAAATGAAAATACGCAAATATTTTTTGTATGAAATATGAGCAGTAAAGCGAGTTACTTAGGTGTACGTGGCGTATTTTTCATACAAAACATCTTTGCGTTTTTCATTTGACCACTATTATTTCTTTATTTATCAATCGATTTTCTTCAGTAGTAATTTGATTTTTTATTTTGTAACAGAACAGGCCTTAGCACAGATGCAAAAATTTGGCACAGAACCTGTTATTTTTTTAAATTTTTCTTCTGTTAAAGTTTGATTTTTTTCATTTTTTCATTAAAAAATAAAGAAAAACTGGAATGATTAATTAATTTGTCATAAACTGTAAGTCCCATCGGAAAGTGATGTATACATGGTTTATGGATCATTTCATTAGCTTTCATTTGCCGTATTTCTTATTAAGATTTTTAAATTGTAATAAGTGGAACCAGGGGCGAACGCAGGTAGGGGTTTTGGGAGTTCAAACCCCTACCGAAATGCCTGCTGAAATTTTAAGAAATTTCTCTCTTTGTATTTAGTTAATTACGTAAACAAAAGCAATACTGTTTTTATTTCCGTAAAAGTTTGTACGAATTTTCAACTATTCGCAAAAATCTGCAAATAGAGAACAAACCGAGGTGAATGAGCACAAGCTTGGAAGCATAACCGGACTAAATATTGATGTTGATAGATAACTCATACGCCATGGCATTTTAACGATATACGTTTTCGACCCCGCGCCCGCACTCACAGACACCATGTCTGTATGTATGTTGACTTATACTTGCAACAATGCACTTTCAACATAGGCTGGAATAACTTTAAGACCATAAGAATTGGCAGGCAAACTTGAATTCACCTATATATATAAATGTGAATGTCTGTTTGTTTAATACCTTATAACTTCTGAACCGCGGCACGGAATCGCACCAAACTTTGCACACTTATTTGCTTTTTCCGCGGGAAGGTTATAGGCATAGAGAAAAATGGGCAGTGCTGGAAAAGAGGGCGTGGCACCTCCTATACTTACTAAAATTTTCATATCGTATATCTCTTGAAATATTTGTGGTAGAGCATTGGAACTTGCTGTCGAGATAAATAAAATTAATTCCATACTCATGGGAAAAAATTGGCGGTATTGGAAAAGGTGGCGTGGCACCTCCCATGGGCGTGAATTATTTAATCATCTCTAACTTCGGAACCGTAAGTCACATGAACTTGAAATTTGGTATGCAAACATATCTATAGTAGATGCTTATCTTAAGGTATATGTAAATGAGTTTGTAAAAGGAGGCGTGGCAGATAACATAGGCGTGGAATTTTTAGTCAGTCATAACTTCGGAACATAAGTCACATGAACTTGAAATGTGGTATGCAGGTATCTACGGTAGGTGCTTATAGTAAGCTATATATATAAATAAGACTGTGGAAGGGGGCGGCAAATCCCAAAGGCGTGGAATATTTTACCAGTTATAACTTCGGAACCATAAGTCACATAAACATAACATTTGGTATGCAGACATATCTATGGTAGGTGCTTATAGTAAGGTTTATTGTAACGAAGCGTTTTCTGTGAAGGCCCCGTCGCTTCTGTTTTCTATGCTGGGGTATACTCGCCGTGCCCAGGGTCCGTTACAATAAATTTATATTGTGGGGCCTTTGCAAATAGTAATTTATTTATTTATCCTTATTCTCTATAACGTGGAAATTCTTAAGATTACAAACACAATATGATTAACGGGATGTAAATTCCTAACGGTGCTATTCTGTCGGCGCTGCTGTATCGTCGCTCGGTCGCTGTGCGACGCCGGCGCTCTGCTGCTATGTGGCGTCGGCGTTACTATGCCGGCGCTCTGCTTCTGTGTGGCGTCGGCGCTCTGCTGCTATGTGACGTCGGCGTTACTATGCCGGCGCTCCGCGTCTGTGCGGCGTCGGCGCTCTGCTGCTTTGTGACGTCGGCATTACTATGCCGGCGCTCTGCTTCCATACGACGTCGGCGCTACTGTGTAAGCGCTCTGCTAGTATGTGACGTCGGCGTTACTATGCCGGCGCTCTGCGGATGTACGACGTCGGCGTTCTACTATGCCAGCGCACTGTTGCCCCCGCGATCGGGCGTCGCTGTCGCGCGTGTTCGCGGTGGACTGTGGCGTGGCGGCGCTCTACCCTTGAATAGCCAAGCCTTGTATATTTGCATATTTACAAGTCGTACCCTATTCACTGGTAGCTGTGCGTTCACGACCACGACTCCGCTACTGACGCGTAGACTCTGGGCGACGTTGGCGCTCCCTGTTGGTGCGCGGCTGCTGGGTGACGTCGGCGCGGTGCTGGTGGGCGAACTGGCGTCGCCGTCACGCTGTACTGTGGAGTGGCGGCACTCTACCCTTGAATAGCCAAGCCTTGTGTAGTCGCCTATTTACAAGTCGTGCGCTATTCGTTGGTATCTGTGCGTTCACGACCACAGCTCCGTGCTGACTGTCTCGTATGTTGCCAAGTCCCATCTGTTATAGCTGGTGTTCTTCGTGTTGCTGAGTTGTGTGGCTACATGTTGCGTTGCTATGGTGACGGTGTCGCAAAGGAGTGTTGATACGGTCTCTCGTGTTGGTTAGCCGTTTCGACGATGTTGCTGTAGTCGTTATTGTTGCCGGTGTAGGGGTCTGCGTTCGTGTGGGCTAAATTCCGCGGATATTTAGTCCTCACAATATATAAATGAGTTTGTAAAAGGGGCGTAGCACTTATCATGGGCTTGGAATTTTTTGCCATAGCTTCGTAACCACAAGTCACATGACCCCTATAATTCCTTCTGGCGTGGGGTGAAACCCGCGGGTAAAAGCTAGTTTTCTATATACTTTAGCTAAAATTCTGTTCAAATTTCAAGTCATATGAAGTACGTTGTTCAGCAGCCAGCCCTCCTGATATCAATTTACATGCATACTAGCCTTTACCCGAGGGTTTCACCGCACGTCTTTATACAAATATGAAAAAATTTTTATGTAACGATGTTATTTTTCATTTCTTCTCGAATTTTAATATAGCCGTGATAGCATAATAACGTAGAATAGTTGTTTAGCTGGGGTGCTATGAAATCAAAAGCAATAATATGTTTATAATAAAATAGTTTTAATAAATTATATAGATAATAGTTGAAATACCAAAGTTGTATTGTAATAACTAAATTTTAACTATCTAATTTCTTACTCTAATATTATTCCGCAGCACGTTTTTAGTACTTCAATGCATCTATTAACATAGATGTATTTTCCAATGCAATTATTATAAATTTTATTTTCGATAAAGAGTTGGTTTTATTTTAAGGCATCCTTTTTTTGTCATTGCAAAAGCTAAGTGAACTGGAAACTGAAGTTTTTTAAATTCGAAAGGCATGATTCCGAAATTATGGCTGATAAGAACTTCCACGCCCATGTTATGTGCTACGCCCCCTTCTACAAACTCATTTATATATACCTTACTATAAGCACCTACCATAGATATGTTTGCATACCAAATTTCAAGTTCATGTGCCACGCTCTCTTTTATATATACCTTACAATAAGCGCCTCCCGTAGACATGTCTTCATACCAAATTGCAAATTCTTTCGACTTATGGTTCCGAAGTTTTAGCTGATTAAACATTTGCAGGTCTTACATGCATAGAGTGGCGTCTGGAGAACAAAAACCAAACTAAAATTTGTGATCCAGTGATATTAGACGATAGCATAGCCGAATTGAAACATAAACAAATATGTAGATGATATGTGTGCTATCATCAAAACAAAGGACGCGGAGGACATTTTAACAACTCTAAATGCCCAACACAACAAAATAAATTTACATGGCTGGTGTAACGAAGCGTTTTTCTGTGAAGGCCCCAACGCTTCTGTTTTCTATGCTGAGGTATACTCGCCGTGCCCAGGGTCCGTTACAATAAATTTATATTGTGGGGTCTTTGCAAATAGTACTTTATTTAATTATAGTTATTTTCTATACCGTGGAAATTCTTATTTTCTACAAATACAATATGATCAACGGCATGTAAATTCCTAATGGTACTATACTGTCGACGCGCTGCTGTTGGGTGACGTCGACGCTATTCTGTCGGCGCTCTGCTAGTGCACGACGTCGGCGCAGTTATTCCGGTGCCCTGTGGAGCTGCGAGTGGGCGTCGCCGTCAAGCGGGTTCGCGGTGGACTGTGTAGTGGCGGCACTCCACCTCGAAATAGCCAAGCCCCGTCTGGCTCGCCCGTATACAGGTTAGGGACTATTGGTTGGTAGCTGTGCGTTCACAACCCCAGCTCCGCTGCTGACGCTTTGTTGTTGGCAGTGACGGCGCGCTACTCTGTCGGTGCACTACTCTCAGTCGGCGCACTCTGCTGGGCACCGTCTGGCTCGCCCATATACAAGTCAATGGCTATTTTTCGGTAGCTACGCGTTCACGACCACAGATCCGTGCTGACTGACTCGTGTGTTGCTAAGTCACATCTGTTATAGCTTGTGCTCTTTGTGTTGCTGAGTTGTGTGGGCCAGAGTGTCCAGATTTGGCGATTTCGCGCCAATTTGGCGATTTGTTTGGATATTTGCGCGTACAAATTTTGGAAATCGCCATTGCCGATTTTTGGCGATTTTTTCTTTCAAATACATTTTTCCGAATTATAAAAATATACAAAACTTAGATTTCCACGATAATTTTACAGAAGAGGCTAATGAACTGCGTGATAAACTTGACTTAACAATCATATTAAAAGACTGTCAAAAATTTTTGATCACCCTAATCGAAGAACTTTTGAAACGATTACCTAGTCAATTAAATACTTTTAAAAAAGCTTTGATTTTGTCACTAGAAAAGTGCGAGAATCACAAATGGCGAGTTCCAGGGACCTGCCAATTCACTATTTAACTTTGAAGGATAGAAAAGCAGCGGAAACTGAATATTTATATCGTTTAACTTTCCCACGGAATAACTTTTCTCAGAACCATTCCATCCGACTCTGCAGAATTGTGTATAATTGCTTACGGAGTAAAAACCGCAACAGACAATAAAATGTTTGGAAATATAAGTAAATTCCTTTTATTATCTTTGCTGCACTCACATGATTTGTTGAGCGCGTTTTTCCCGTAATGAATTCAACAAAATGTAAGATTCGAAATAGGATGATGTTTGAAAGCTTTAATTCAATAGTTCGAATAAAGTGTTATATGAAGGATAATAGTTTCTGCTGCAAAACGTTTCCAATATCAAACAGTATGTTATCAAGATTGAGTAGCTCAATATATGACAACAATCATTCAGACACTATAGGTGATTTTAAAGAAATTGTGGAAATATTTAGCTGATCTCGACTTATTATAGGTTTTTATTTAATTTTTAGCGCCGAGCTCTTAAAAGCGGATTGTGCGATTAATCAATTGATATGAGTTATAATAAATTTAATAATTGCGCAGTCCAATTGCAAAATGTGTTGAAACAAATATTTAAAAAAAAAAGTATTTTTAAAGAAAATTTTTTGTACATCACTATTATATAAGTGATTTGTGTTATTTATTATTAACCCTTAATTAGGCGCATAAAGAAAATCACACAATTAGTCGCATGGGGTCCCCAGTGACCCCAATAAAAGTGTTGAAAAAAGAGTTTTCAAAATATAAAAAGTATTAAAGTAAGTAAAAGTGTATTAACAAAAATATTTAAGTACTCTATTATCGTTAACTTGAAAAAGAAAAACATAATTTCGACTTCAAACTTAAAAAAAAATTTAAAACTTACTTCCGCCAAAAAATGTTACGTTAGAAGGAGCACTCAAGCGAGTAGCGACACATGTGTACACGACGATGTTCTAACCGTAACTAAATTAATAAAACGAAATATATTTTGTCATAAATATTAAAGCTCTTTATTATAGTTAACTTTAAGAAATAAAAGCATAACTTTGACTTCAAACTACAAAATAAAAATACAAAAATAAAAACTAAAAAGTGTTACATAAGTGGTCGCATGGGGTCAAGGCTTAATAGAGTAGCGACAAATGTGTACACGCCGATGTTCTGGCCGTGACTTACTTACGTACCCCGCGGGGAGTTTGGAAGCTAGACAGAGCGCGAGCACGCTCCAAGCACTCCAAGACAATTTTTTTTCAACTTGAAATGACCTTGATCCCATACGCCTAAATAAGGGTTAAAGGTATTATATTCGTTTTTGGTTTTAAAACCTATATTATAAGAAGATCTCATTTTTTAAATAAAAGATTTGTTAAATCGATTTCATGAATTTTATTAAAAAAAAAATATTTGCGATTTTTTCAGAAATTGCGTTTTTTTAAACAATCTGGACACTCTGGCGTGGGCACATGTTGCGTTGCTATAGCGACGGTGTAGCCAAGGAGTGTTGATACGGTCTCTCGTGTTTGCTGGCCGTGTCGATGATGTTGCTGCAGTCGTTGTTGTTGGTGTAGAGGTATGCGTTCGTGTTGGCTAAATTCCGCGGATATTTAGTCCTCACAGGAGAAAGAAAATAATAACACAATAGCATTTCTGGACGTTGAATTGCATAGAAATAACAACAACAACTATTTCGTTGGGTAGATTAATAAATTTTTATTCGAATCATCCGTGGAAACAAAAAGTAAATACTGCGACTGGGCTCATTAGAAAAATAAACATACTGAGCGACAAAGAATTTGCGAAAGAGAACGATAAGAAAATAAGAAACATACTATACAAAACAGCTACCCTAATGGCCTTATTGATAATCTAATAGAGAGGACAGTAAACAAGATTCACCGACAAAATCAAAACACCAGAGCTCACCCAGAAAGCACAAACAAAAAATACATCGGAATTAAATACATACCAGGACTAACAAACAACCAAACACTACGAAAAATAATAAGAAATGACAAAATAATATATGCTCAATAGAATATGCACAAAAACGAAAGACAAGATTGAGAAGGAGCAGCAAAGCAATGTAGTTTATGAAATTAAATGCAATGGCAATGGAATTTGAAACTGCAACAAATGCTTCGTAGGCACAACGGAAAGAGCACTAGGCGTACGAATAAACGAACATAAAACGAATGCGCGAAACAAGAAGATCACAACAGCGCTGGCTACATTTAACTAAAAACGAATACACAGCAGACTTTGACAACACGAAAATTTTGGATATTGGAAGAGGAGAAAGGAGGAGAATGACGCTAGAAAGCCTTCGCATACAACAACAGCAGGATAACGTGATGAACTTTAAGGAAGATGGAGGCAACACTAACAACGCCTACGCAGCAGTAATAAGAGGCAGATATAAATAATTTTGAAGCAAAATTTAAAACAGTAGCTAAATGTTGTTGTGCTGAAGAGAAAAATTATTGTGAAATGTGATTTAATTTATATAACTATTAACTGTGAGTTTATGTAAGTGATTGTAATTATGATTTGCAATGTCTATTGAAACACTTATGTATGTATGTTAATGTTATTCATGTTTATTGTTTATTTACTGTTCAAATATAGACTCCCTGAAGAAGGCGCGGAAAAAAAGCGCCGAAACGCGTAGGAGGGAAATGGAAAACGTATTTTCGCTTTTTATTTCACTGGCCGAAGTAGCTCCGACCCAACAAACAAATAAATTTTTATAATATTTTTTTAAATCTTTCGGATAGACAAAAACAGGATATACACAGCAGACTTTGACAACACGAATATTTTGGATATTAAAAGAGGAGGAAGAAGGAGAATGACGCTAGAAAGCCTTCGCATACAACAACTGCAGGATAACGTGATGAACTTTAAGGAAGACGTAGGCAACACTAACATCGCCTACGCAGCAGTAATAAGAGGCAGATATAAATAATTGTGAAGCAAAATTTAAAAACCGTAGCTAAATGTTGTTGTGATGAAGAGAAAAATTATTGGGAAATGTGATTTAATTTATATATTAACTGTGAGTTTATGTAAGTGATTGTAATTATGATTTACAATGTCTATTGAAACACTTATGTATGTATGTTATTGTTATTCATGTTTATTGTTTATTTACTGTTCAAATATGGACTCCCTGAAGAAGGCGCGGAAAAAAAGCGCCGAAACGCGTAGGAGGGAAATGGAAAGCGTATTTTCGCTTTTTATTTCACCGGCCGAAGTAGCTCCGACCCAACAAACAAATACATTTTACAACGCTTTTATCAACTTGCAATCTTGTGTTCCAGAAACTTTCAATGTTGTGTGTCCGACACCATAAAGCAAAGCTTTGAAAAGCTCCTATAAAAAAGCATAGTGAATAGGGCGAGGTAGATGACATCTAGATGTCGCCCTATGTACTACGTTTGCTACACCGGAAATAGACGTCACGCCATTTCTTTAAATAAAACTAATTGGTGCTCGTTTGTATGTACATACATATGTAAATGCATGTGTGTGCACCTTTCTATTAATATCGTTGAATTATTTTAATATCTATTGCAAA
>NW_023460279.1:0-6127 GCF_013731165.1 Rhagoletis pomonella | reverse complement strand
ATGCGCTCCACGTTTTTCATTTTCAATTTCATAGATTGTTTATAATGACTTTTGCTAAAATTTCAAAATCAAAAGTTATCAAAACAAATTCTAGAGGACTGAGAAGTATTATTTTCTACTTTTTAGTCCATTTATAAAAGCGTTGTATATTAAAAAGTTTTTTTTTATATTATTTATTTATAGTATTTTTTTAAATAGACAAAAACAGGATATACATTAGGCTGAGTCGATTCTGTAAGGGGGGAAATAAAAGGCATTTGACCGTATTGTAATAGTAATGTTATGATGTCTTAGGTCCAACCCAATTGTTATTGGCCACGAAAAATTAATTTAAAACTTATCTTTAGCTCGCGCAATTCAATAACAGTGTATGAATTTTGAAAACGAAACTTGGCTTGTAATATCTATGGAATGCGTTATTTGTTATAAACAGGGCGATATATCAAATTAAGGGTTATTGAATTTAGTACCTCACGTTCATTTATCATTTTACAATAAGACTACAGGTTTTTAAGATATTAAGATAAAACTTACAAAAACGTTAATTTTCCCTTATTAATTTTCAATTCTTCATTACTTCAGCCACCAAGCGACAAATACAAAAACGTGAGACGAGATTTATTTCCAAAGTTTTAATGTTTTCGGATGTCTATATAATATGAAAAGGACCTTGGTCAAGATCGTGGTGAATGAAGTCAAACATGTATTGTACAAAATTAGGATCGTTTGATAAGTTAATAGTAGTTTCAAGCATATAAATATTTACGTACATTAACCAAATACAATTAGGGTGAGAAACGCACATTTTAAGTCTATTTATGCAGACTTGAAAATTGGTGCGGAATCAGTGGCGTAGCCAGGATTTGGCGAAGGGGGGGATTAAAAAAAAGTTGCATCGATAACTTAAAGTTGTGATACACAATGGCTAGAGGCGTCGCACTATAGGCAAAACACGAGTTTTTTTTTCAAAATCGTAGATCTTCGCTTAGAAAAGAGATAATGGAATGAAAATTTTTTTATCGTGAAGATAAATGATCTTATAATATAGGAAAACTATAGAGAAGTTACAACAGCAATAACTTAACCATTAAAATACCGTTCAAAATGTCACTTTTTTAAATTTTGGATTTTGGCTCCCATTCCACTAGAAAACACTATATTTAATGCACCATTAGCATTGTTTCTGAAAGATTTCTCTTTATTTTATCTTAAGAATCGATTCTTGGGACATTGGATGCTGTACCCGAGTGGCCAGATTGGAAAAAGAAAAGCTACCTTTAAACTTTAATAACTCGTAAACTATCAGCCTTCATAAAAAAATTTATATAACAAAAATGGTTATACTGGTCGATATCGCACGCAACAATTCTTTTTAAATTTTGTACTCGAAATACTTTTGCAAAGTGAAGTCAAATATTTTACTATGACGAATAATTGCAAAAAGTGTAATGCCGTGGACGACGATATGTGGTCCAATGTGACACATGTGATGGATGGTTCCATTTTACCTGTGTCGGAGTCGATAGCTGCATAGCTGAAGTAAGTTGGAGCTGTGACGCTTGTTAACACAGTGCATCGGCAAAACTTACAAGACCCATCTCATCATCATCGCCTACGACCAATATTGGAGGAACAACAGTGGATCGTCGTGTACATTTTTCAGTGACCGAACTGACTGCATCAGTGATCGCAACTGCTAATTTACATGGTGACAAGATATTTACCGAAGCGCATGCAATGACACCTGGGCAGACTACTCAATGTGTACGAAGACCAATTCCGGTTATACAGAGTACTTCAACGGTTTCGCGAACTTTTTCCGGTACAGCAGCGTTCACCAATCCAATAAATTTCGTATCATTACCAATCTCCGAGAATCCGAAGACGTCAAGCGTAATAAATACGTATTACAATGTAAATGCGTTGGGAGGTGTTGAGACAATGCTAAATGCACCTGACCAAAATCCTAGTTTATCAATAAGTTAACGAAATGTGCAGCTTGAGCGACTAGAGGAAGAGTGAAAGATCCAGCAACAGTACCTGGAAAATAAGTGTAAAGTTTTATCGCAGTCTTCGGAATCTTTCTCGTCGAACACCTTTAGTTTACTCAACAATGGGCCAATAGCTACGCAACTAGCGGCAAGGAAATCTATACCATAACAGCTGCCTATATTCAGCGGGATCTGGAGGAGTGGCCGCTATTTATCAGGACATTTGAAAATAGCACTACAGTAGCTGGATACTCAGACGCAAAGAACCTCATTCGTTTGCAAGCTTGTCTCAAAGGTAAGGCTCGTGACATAGTGAAAAATAAATTATTTTTGCTATCTGTGGTTGCCGACATAATCCAAACGCTGAAGATGTGTTTCGGTAGACCTGAGCAGATTCTTGAACGTGCAATTAATAGGGCTCGCGCAATGCCTCCTATTAAAGATAAATTAGAATCACTGATAGATTTCGCCTTATGCGTGAAGAATATTTGTAAAACTATGGAAGGATGTCAGATGTATGCACATTTACACAACCCACTTCTCGTCAAAGAATTAGTCGACAAACTTCCGAATAATCAAAAACTCACTGGGCATTGTTTCCCTGCTGTTAAATTATTCAGCGACTGGCTTTACAAACTTGCTGAAGCAGCTAGCATGGTCGTATCTTTAACGCTAACCAGAGGTAGTTCAGTAATGAACACTCACACCGTTGCGTCGCAGGACGAGGTACACCAGGTTGATAGAACCCTTTTCAAGAACAAATTGGGTTGCTGTTGCAAAGGTTCCGATCATAATGTATCGCAATGTAGCGTTTTTAAAAATCTCCCATTAAACCGCCGGTGGGACATTGTAAAATCAAACAGTCTTTGTCGACGATGCCTGGGTACACATATGCGCAGTTGTTTTATGGAAAAGGTGTGTGGCATCGACGGTTGTACTATAAAGCACCACAAGTTACTTCATAAGACAAACGTCTCGTCAACCTCGAACCAACAAGCTACGAAGTCTGATATGCTCCCGCAATCGGACGCCCAAGTAAACACCCATTGCCACAGCGTTGTCGGGAATCAACCATATTTTAGGATCGTCCCAATTTTTGTGACTGCCAGAAGGGCTACCTACCTATTACATGAGAGGGTAAAGGAGTTATTCAGATTGGAGTCATCCAATGCATCAAATTTTTTATCTGCGGAAGATCAAACGGCCGTAGACTTAATGAATGCCACATGCCGCAAGGTAGATGGGTTTTACGAGATTGGTTTGCCATGGCGAGATCCAAATGTATATTTACCACACAGTTACTCGAACGCGCTTAATCGAGCCGTATGTCTCAAGAGGAAGTGTGCCCGAGATCCAAATTCGAGGGCAGAAATTCAGCAGCAAATTAACAATCTAATATCAAAAGGTTATGCTGAAAAACTAAGCACACTTGAACTTCACAAAAGTATGGTATCTTCCCATATTCGTAGTAACGAACCCAAATAAACCGGGAAAGGTACGTCTAGCTGCTTACTGGTCCGGATATGCTCAATTCACTGTTCGAGATATTGTTGGCGTTTAGAGTAGGTAAAGTAGCCATATGCGGTGACATCTCTGAGATGTTTCACCGTATCAAAGCAAGAGAAAGCGACCGACATGCTCAGAGATTTATGGTGGGCGACGATGAAAAATCAGAACAACCGAACAATTACAAATACTCATGTCAATTTTTGACCCGCTTTTATAAGTTGCTTAATTATAGGACTTAAAATCCTTCTCCGTGATAATTGGCGATCTGGTATTGGATGACATGAACCCATAAGCAAAGATTTATATGCAAAATAGTGCCACTGGAAGTCAAATATTGAAGTTATAATGACAGCGAAAATTCCTCGTTTCTATTCAGAGTACTTACAACATGCGAAGGAGGTTCAACTTCACATGTTTGTGGATGCCGGCGAAAACGCATATTCCGCTGTGTGCTATTTGCATGTTGACCATACCAATGGCATCTCCGTTGCACTCGTTGCCGCGAAATCAAAAGTCTCGCCTCTAAAGCCATTGTCTATACCTAGACTAGAGCTTCAGGCCGCGCTCATAGGAGTAAGACTAGCAGTTGCAGTACTTAATGTTCAACGCATACCTATAACGAAACACTATTTTTGGACGGACTCGAAGACGGTTCTAAGGTTGTTGCGAATGGACCCGAAGAACTTCAAACCGTATGTTATGCACCGAGCCGGAGAAATTTTAGAGTCCACAAATGTATCCCAATGGGATGGGGTACCTTCGAAAGAGAACCCGGCCGACCTAGCCACGAAAAGTTCAGTTCATCCTAACTACACGATGTGGTTTTGTGGTCCACAGTTTTTACTACCTCAATCGAATGAGTGGCCTCATTGCCAAGTCGAACTAAAAAGTTACGTTACGTGAAAATGTTCATCACCACATGCACGAAGCTATCATCAATACAGTACGCGCACAATATTACATACCTCGACTGCGAGTCTTGTATAGAAATGTCCGCAAATCTTGTCGGCAGTGTAAAAATTACACTGCTAAACCAAATAAGCCACAAATGGCAGTATTGCCAAGTGCGAGGCTTGCAGCCTTTGAAAGGTCTTTTACTTTCGTTGGAATCGATTTCTTTGGTCTACTCTTGGTGAACGTTGGGAGAAAGCGGGTAAAACGGCGGGGTGTTTTATTCACCTATCTAACACTGCGCGCTATTCATATAGAAATTTCGCACAGCCTAGATACAAGTTCTTGCGTTATGTCGATCAGAAATTTTATAGCTCGTCGTGGCTACCCACGACATATCTTCACCGATAATGGCACACATTTCAAAGCTGCGAAAAATATCATATGCGCGGAGATGAAAGAGATCGATATTTCACTACTTATGTCAACATTCGACCAGATCAGCTGGAAGTTCATTCCGCCGGCAGCGCCTCATATGGAAGGGGCTTGGGAACGGCTCGTTCGGTCTGTCAAATCCGTTTTGTAGAATAATATGCCGTATGCAAACTTCAACGACGAAAGCCTCAAAAGTATCTTATGCGAAGTAGAATACATCATAAATGCGCGCCCCTTAACTTTCGTTTCACTCGAATCAGACGGCGGCGATGCTATTATACCAAATCACCTTCTGCTGGGTTCGCTGCATGGCTTCAAGCCCATGTGTACCGATGGCTTACACCTAAGGAAACGTTGGTACCAGACCCAGATGTTCGCTGACATATTCTGGCACAGATGGGTTAAGGAGTACGTACCCATCATTTCTAGATGTAGCAAATGGTTTGATAAAGTACCGCCGATACCTGTTGGAGATATTGTCGTCATTGTCGACGAAAATTTACCAAGGAATTGTTGGCCGAGAGGTAAGGTGATTCGCATTGTGACAGCCAAAGACGGACAGGTGCGCAGCGCGGAAGTGAAAACAACTTCAGGAATACTACACCGCCCAGCTACCAAGATCGCAGTGTTAGACGTCGGCTCTTCTGGGAGTAAACTCGTCAAGCCGGACTCATTTACGGGCCAGGGGATATTACCGCCGATATGTAAAGCTGAGTAGTGTAGTGTTAAATTAGCACTTCTGCTGTGCTCAAAAATAATGACATATCTTTTCTGTTTTGTACTGTTAAGCATATGCGAGGCTTGCAGCCTTTGAAAGGCAAAAACTCAAGTATTAATTATTAAATGTATGAAATCTTTATTGGTTGAACTCGAAAAATAAAAAATCATTTAAAATTCCAGTAGAAAATATGTCGATTATAACTTGTTGATGTTTTGGTTAAAATTTTTAAAATTAAGATTATTTTCCGTCCCTGTTATAACTATGAACTGCACATTTTTATGATATAAAAGAGTCAAATTAAATAAAATATAATCAGGTAAAATTAAATAAAATAAACTAATAAAGTAAAATAGAATAATTAAATTAAATAAAAATAAATAATAAATAATAAAATTAACTATAAATATAAAATAATCAAATTAAATTAGATAAACTAATAAAATAAAATAATCAAATTAAATTAAACTAATAAAATAAAATTTTCAAATTAAATTAAATAATCTAATAAAATAAAATATTAAATTTAAATTAAATAAACTAGTAAAATAAAATAATAAAAAATAAACTAATAAAATTAAAT
>NW_023460278.1:0-39461 GCF_013731165.1 Rhagoletis pomonella | reverse complement strand
GCGCAGCTGTTGTGCTGCAAGCAATTGCTAACTACTTATTACAGCGGTGCCGCCAAAGTGCCCTTCAAGTAGCGAGCGCGCAGGCACACACTGTCTTCGGCATAAAGCAAACCTAATTATGTTCAGTCTCGCCTTACTCGCGACCGTCCGCCTGTCAGGATGTTGCTCGGCAGCAGTCCGTTGTCATGGTCTTACGACAACTCACCGCGCAGCGCACCGCACCACACGCGACGAATGCTCGCGGATAGACGATGGTCTTAAGCAAGCTTGAAATTAAATTTGTGTTATTGCTATTGCCGTGTCCTTATTGCAGCTGTTTTGCTTTTGCCGTTGTTGTCTTGGCGTTGCCAATGATTTTATATATCTACTGGTTGCTGCCTGCTGTTGAACGTTGTTGTTATTGTGGCATTTACATGCGCTTTCGTTTATTACAAATTGCCATAGCAGAAGCAAGTGTGCAGAACAAAATGAAAAGGTAAAAGGACAATAAAAGTGCAAACGGTAATATGAGAAATTGTTGCGGAAATCGTCCATAGCCATCGTCTACTTTTGTGTATCGCCCAGCAAAGTGCATTTATAGTGCGACATGAATGCGGCGGCGATCCTGTGTGCGTGAGTGAGTATGTATGCGAACTTGTCATGCCCAGCTCGTGTACGTTCTTCTCTGTTGCTTGTTTATCTTACTGAAATGTTGATTTTGTTCACGCATACGCACACATACGTACGCAGTTTGTTATAAATATAGATACACTAAACTTCCATTTTTCACTCTGCATAAATTACAGCAAATATATTTTGTCAAAACATTTAAATCAATATACTCGAAAACACATTTATTTATATACGCCACGGGTACATTAAAATACATACCTGTGGGCAGCCAGTTAAATTAGGGTGGAGCGGAAAAAAAATTAGGGCTTCGAAATTCTAAAGCGGCAGACCGTTGCCTTTGCGCATCAATAGAATACCTCTATGGAATGGCATGGAGTTGTGGGTGACCGGAAAAACAAAAAAAAAAAATCGTCCAAGCACTCAATGAGTATTTATTGCCCATTGTACTTAAGGCGTAGAGACAGGATTTAGAGGAAAGAGATTTATAAGTTGGGTGAGAATTCATTGCTCCTCTGAGAGAGCAGAGAAAATGCTCTGTACTATCCTCACCCCCAAACGAGATGTACAAAGTAAATCGTCGATGATGCTTATGGTGACCATATGTCGTCCTAATGGATTGTGCCCCGTAATAAGCCCTATCAGAGCAGGTAGATCTCTCCTTCTTTGTCTGAAAAAGAATTCTGCTGTCACCCTGTGGGGCCTTTTCAGGAAACACTTGGTTGTTTTGCAGGTTTCCATACCACACCAGCGGCTCCAATAAGTATTGTTTGTGAGATCCTTGACGTATCCGATCGTTCCCGCTATACTTGGCCCTAAAATTGGTTCCGCTCCGATTGGACGCTTCGGAGAACCACAGTTCGCCAATTCATCAGCCAGTTCGTTGCCTATAACCGCGTAGTGCCCTATCTCATTCCACCTTGTAACAGAGTTCAGCCTAAACTTTCATTCCTGAACGAGTAGTTTCCAAGGACTTTAGAGCTGAAGATCCTGATTTTATGTCCGCGCCACTTTCAGTACTGAAAATACTTCCGTTTAAAAGTCCGTTGCCATTGCGCTCAAAGCAGTAAAGCATCTGAAGTTATCGTCCAAATTCTATCCAGCTCCAGTACCAATTTCAGTCTTGAATCGCTAAATATAGAGGTGGGAAATTAAACAAAGCATTAAGGGCCGGTCCTGTCATTGTGCCGCCAGTAATGCCTATATACACGCCTGAGAAGCACAGAAATTGTGGTTTTGACCATAGTTCTGCGCCATCATACTACAGCAGCATACGTGGCGGTTGGTCTGACTAAAACTATGTATATCCAGAATACCATAGCCGGCCTCAGACCCTAGGTCTTACTTAAGGTACTCCCACACTATCCGAAGACTTTCAGCGCTCCATTTACCTTCAGCTCTACGTGAGTTTTCCATGTCTGCTTCGTATGTAGAGTTACTCCTCGATATTTCACATCCAGGGAAAGACTTAGGTTACGCCTCTAAGAACTGAAAGATTGAAACCTTCTAGTTTCCTTTTCCACGCTAAACAAGACTAGGGTTGTATTGCTAAGATTGACAGCAAGACTCCGCACAGTGAACCATTTAACAATCTTATTCAGGATTCGATGTGTCTTAATGTAGTCTAATAGCTTGTTTTCACGCAAGCTACCCCATATACTGTGAGTTTGCGTCTCCTTGCATTTTTTTTGAAATCGGTTAATAAATTCTGCATCCCCTTTTTGATTGAAATTGAAAATTTCCAAAAATCACTTAATCACTTTAAAATTGCACATTATACAAAAATTGAATGGCCTACAAAACTGCATGCCCAGAGTTTTTATAAATATGATTTTGGTAATTTACGTCATTGGTTTAATTACTTAAATTAAAAAAATCTCAAAATTTGAATCAAAAAGGGTAGGCAGAAAGTATTAATCGATCTAAAAAAATAGGGGTGCTCTATTTACGTCCAAAGGCAACGATCCCCTCTTATTAGAACTGCGAAATGCAAAATTTTTTGTTTCTGCTCCACCCTAATCTATGTACTTACATATGTGTGCATGTTACATTTTGTTCCGCCATCCCTCTGTATATGCGTGGTATCCGCAAAAAGCGCATTAAATGCCTTATTTGTGGGCGTTTGCTTTTGCAAAGCACGCTTCAGTTCAATTCGTCGTGCAACTGCCGTAGCATTTGTTGTTTTTGTGGCACTCACAGCGTTACCGCCTCCGTCGCCTCTTAGCAAACAAATTGACGCGTCGCTTGTAAAGCAACAATTTTACAGTATATGTTTTACATATTTGCATGCATGTTGTTGTTGTTGCTTTGTTGGTTCCACTGCTAAGCGTTTGTTGATCGACTACTCGTTCGTTTATTTTGTCCTTTCGCCATGCTACTTTGTCCATCAAGCACATCAGGCGGCCGTGGCGATGTCAACATCATTATTGCGCGGTAGATACGTATTTCCATTGTATTTTGACAAGAGTAATATTCGCTGCAGTAATTGTGTGACATGGCTGTTTATTTAGCATTTGGTATTGTTTTTGTTTTGACAGCCTTTTTTTTTGTATGCAAATGTACACTTACTTATATCACGAATTTGACCGGACATCAGAGCCGATCATTGATGTGGTATAAAAGCTTTGGTAATTTTAGTACAGTGGGTTCCGAGTAAACGAAGTTTTACAAGAAAATTTTTAAACACTTGCCGTTGAAAAAGTTCAACATGAATTCCAGAAACTACATAATTGGAGGTTCTAGCATCAGTTGCTGTTAATCGAGCCATATGTCACCGATTGCCAATCATACCCTTTAGAGAGATGTTCTATTCCCGTTGATGTGGACGCTTGTGATTAGCAACATCTTACTCAAGATAAAGGGTGGAGCTCCTAGTTTAAAAGCCTATGCTGCTTAACATCACTGGTAGACGTCTAAAGCTGATGAGTGAAATATTAAAGGGGATACTGAGAGATATTCACACCTGAAAATCCAGCGAAGATGGGCCCGGTTCTTTTTTCAAGAAAGCATAACTTCGTTTAAAGTACAAAACCGCGTATCAAGATAATGCAAAACCGCGTATGTGAAGGTGCATAAATTATTTTGTAGAGATTAACAACACTCATATTTCAATGGTTCTCTCTTTTATAAAGCAATCGCATTTATGGCTAGTATAGTTCAGGACGAATGGATAAGGCTTGAGGCAAGAGCTTCTGTGAGCAAATCCAATTTTTGGAAAAAAGTGTCAGTTACGCGGTTTTCTACTTTAAACGATGACAAGATTATATTCTGTTCTTTACTTTTCTACGCGAAGTTCCGCCAGGTCCTTCTGTACTTGATTCTTTACAAAAAATGGTACGCCAGCTTCTCAACCCATTACCAAATGTAGTACAGCTAGTTCAGATAATAGATTATCGATTTCGACCGTTGTATATACTTGCAGGAAAACTCTATTTAAAAACAGAGATATACCATCAAAAGGTTATTTGGTGTGTAAAGACTTATGGATCAACTTATATATATAGCTGAGGTGTTGCGTGTCACTCGTACGACATAACTAAGTAGATAAAATTCTAAACCAGTAACCGACAAACCTTTGTAGTTTCGAAGTATTCGGCGGAGGAATCGGTATTGCGGCTTAAAGTAACAGGACAGTTTGCGAGACTGTCACTTGTAACTTACATGAGCTAACACCGGAGATTCGCTCCACAGCCATAATTATACAGCGAATGTTTATGCAAAGTAAAAAAATGAATAAATTTGTATTACATTTTGCTTATAGTTATTTTTAGGCTTATTTTTTGCAAACATGTTCGCAGTCTAGTCATAACAGAGCAAGACGGGTATAAGAAGCCAGTCATCCTACCTATGATTTCTATACGTCTAGGTGTAGAACGTGTGCAAGAGCTTCAACTTGAACACGCATATAGGCTACTGCGCCATTTTCCAGACCAGGACCTATGTTGCAACCAAAAGCAGCTACTGTAACTCCTCAAAGCTCAGGGCAATGGTGAAGTCTCTGTTGCATATATTGTGGGACAGACCGGATGCACTGAAAATAGAAGTGACACAGCGCAAAATGCACGGCTTGAGATGAAAGCATAGTGGAATATCTCCTGCGTAAGTGTGTCACTGTCAGAAGGTTGATACTTAATACTACTTGATACAATTATTGAAAATCGCTGAAAAGTGTATGTAAACTTCCACAAGCTCTCTGCTTGCTAATAAATATACAATACTATTGAACTCGCATGGCGTTAAAACTCCCAAAATTGAATTTCAAAAACTTAAAAAATATTCCAAATGCTAGTTAGATTTATAAGAGATCTGAGTGCCATATTTTATCAAAAGCGTGCAGCCCTTTCTGTGTGAAGAGCAGTCTGGCATAGTGCATGTTTTTATTTCCATCGAATTTCAAATCACTCTATACCAATGAAAAAAGTCCTTAATTAAAAAAATAAAACTTTTTCATACATCTACAGGCCAGGGTCTCTCATTTGACCTCTGACTTTGAAATTCCTTTTCAAAAGTATTCTTAAACTAAAATCTTTATAAATCTTTTTTGTCTGACATTGTGATACACATGTATTTCAATAAACTGATGAACTAGTTCGAATTTGATTGCTCGAACAAATGGCAACCCTCATAAGTAAAGGTCAGGAATAAATCCCTTTCAAACCCATTTCGATTTATACCCATTTTTTAATAAGTCATCCAGCTTACTGAATAATTTTAATGTAAGTTTTTAAACACGTGGCAACTCTCTTCAAACACTCGAAATGTGTAAACTAATGATTTCTTAACATTCTTTCGTTTGACTATGGTATTTTTATATATCATATAGGGCTGTGCGATTAATTGATTATTCAAAATTTTAATTAATCATAAAGTAAATAACTCAATTATTCGATTAAATGAAAATTATGATTACGCAAAAGTTCAGTTATTCGAGTAAACAAGATTTTCGATTAACCAAACACAAAAATATTTGAGTAATTTGCTTAATCATTAATCAACATTAAAATGAGTAATCAACATTTCAAAGTAGTCATTACATATAAAGTAGTTGAAGTTCCTTGATACTTTGAAAACAACGTTTCTGTTTTCAAAAATTGATATGAAATTGTTTTTTTATATTCAGAATGTAAAAAGAAAATAAGCATTTTCCAAAGCAAACTATTTTAACGAGCAAAATTAATTTTTTTGAGCAATCATATTTCAAGTAACTCGATTAGTCATCGTTTTGAGTAATCAAAATCTTGATTACTCGGGTAATTGATTAACCGAATAATTGATTAACCAACTTCCTCGAGTAATCGAATAATCGCACAGCCCTAATTTCATATACTTTTTGAATTAGGTTATTGAGTTAGACTTTTCAAACACGTGGCAGCCCTCTCCAAAAGTATTTTCAAGCTTAATCGTTGTTAACCCTCCTTCGCCGGACACTGCGATACATATTTAATTTAACTGATGAATTAAATGGAATTTTATTTTTCAAGAATGTGGCAACCCCGCTAAATACAGTTCAGAATTAAAAATTTTTCAAACCCCCTTCGATTGATACCCATATTTTAATAATTCATTTAACTTATAAAATAATTTGAAATTAACTTTTAAAACAGGTGGCAGGCCTCTTCCAACACCTCGAAAATATTCTTCGCGTTCAAACTAAAAATTTCTTAACAATCTTTCGTTTGACATCCATATTTTGATATTTCATATAACTTGTGTATAAGTAAACTAAATTCAAAATATCAAGCAGGTGGCAACCCTCTTCAAAATATTTTCAAAATACTACTTTCTGAAACCCCTTTAGTTTGACACCCATATGGTATACACATTTCTCTTACCTAATATGATTTTTTAGACAGAGGGCAATCCTCCTATAGTTCAGCTATTCAGCCATTTCGATTGATACCAAATTTGTAATAATTGGTTTATTTATTTTTTTAATAATTTGGTGTAAAACTGTAGGTCCTTCCTCTTTTGCGTGATAACATCAAGGCGCACGCAAAATATCGGGGAGATGCTCGGCCCAAAACTAACATATATGTAAGCGCCAATGTCTTATTAAAACTGGATGTTTGTGAGGCTAAATACTTCAATTTGACTGATACGGTTTTATCCAATTTACAAATTTACGCATAGATTCTTTCAGGGTCACGCTTGGTACATGAACGACCAGCAAATATCTGGTGACCTCATAATGTGTTTCCACCTCTCTGTATTTCCTAAGCCAGGCCAGATTATCCATTGCTTTGTCTAGCATTGAAGTGTTAATTAATTAATTAATTAAATTGGTACTACATTTGCATTTCCACATATTTCAAAATGCCCTCTCATATTTATTCGAATTTATAAAGTCATGTGGAAATCGGTCATTCTGCATCAGCTTAGCTGCTGTACATTCAAAATTTCAGCCACAAAGATCTGCAATCGGTTGCGCCAACTTTAGTTAGCATTTTAGAACGATTTCTAAAAGTCACACACTCGCATTCCTTGGAATTTCTTCACCATACGCCTGTTGTAAACAATTATTGCAAGTAGAAGCGCGGGATTATGAGTAAATTAAACTTACTAAAAATAATGCTGCATTTAGTAAAATTTTTCTTGAGAGCGTAAATAAAAAGTGCAATATTTGAATGAAATTTTGCAGAATTTTCTTTACTTTTGCACAAGGTTTGGAACTCTGATTTTTGGGGTTCTTGTTGTAGAATTAACCATATTTTTATAAAAAATTTACGAAAAATAAAATATTTAAAAAATAGTTGCCCGTATTGTAAAAAATTCGCTGTACCTAAACTTTATTGACTGACTGTATTTATGATACCATTTAGGCGACAGACAAACAAAAAAGCACGATTGATAATGGTCCCTTTGTCTATACAATAAAGGGAATTGAGATTGAGAAGAGGTTAGCTGAGCCACATAAGATCAGTGTTGCGTACATATTATCCCGATGGGCTACAGCTTTTAACCGATACAAGCCCGTTTTCTGTACGCTCAATAAAATTACGACCGCGATTTAAGGGGGATTTGTTTTATGTTAATATGTACTCTATTAGAGAGGCCAGCGTCGATGTGGTTATATTTTGGGGAGTTGTCAATCGCTATTTATTCTATAGCTTATTATTATTATTTGAAAGAAAAATGTTCCCTTGAAGCCCTGTCACTTACCAAATGTCAGTCCCTGCTGACGCCTACTGTTATTGTTTTAGTACACACACACTGCTTATACATACAATTCATATGTAAATTTGTAAGTATGTAGTATGTGTATAAATAAATAAGCGAATAATAAATTGAGGAAATTTCAATGTAAACACTTTGCATTCACTTTATGTAAAAATGCATTTTTGTCATGAAAAACGAGCATTCTCACATTCAGCACTGGCATCCGTTGTTATAAATATTTACATGCAGACATCACGAAATGCATGCCATCATGCTCAACGGCTAACGTACGTAGTCGTATGCAGGCAAAAGACTGTTGCATGTTGCATGTATGAATGGTCGAAGCGGCGGAAATGGTTGTGGACCTGAACAATTGGTGGCAACACGTGAATTACATTAAATTATTTTGCATTAAGCTTTTTTTCGCCTATGCAACAAAAGCACTTTTTTGCATGCATTTTCGCGGTGGCGCATAAGCTCGGGGGCATTTTGGGCCCTTTCACGGCTGATTTCGACTTCCGTTCCATGAGTGGCGGTTCCTCTGTTTGTTTTATACTTAATGCTTGTACAGTTAATGGTGCATTAAATTTACAGTTGAAGTTGAAATACTTTGAAATTTACACATATTTATTTTTTTAAGTTTTATATAATTTCATTCTACGCATATATTTGAAAGGGGATGTATTGGAAGTTAGCGGTCATTTAAAATTTGCTAGCCTTTTACCATTGAATTATCAATGAGAACTGAGATCTCATTTAACTTTAACCTGACTAAAAATTGTAAAATTTAAGTAATCAATTTTACTATTCAAATAAGAAGTGCTATGCTTGGTCAAACTGCTCGCAGACACTTATAGAGCAACAGTCTTCGTTGGCATAAAAAATCGAGGCACTGGTCTGCTTGCGTTTCAAAAAATTTAGAAACAAAGATTAGTTTTCCCCTTCATAGGGCTGAGGAGTTATTTCTAGCATCTAAGATACATCATATTACATCTGTTACTGGGGTTCATATATCTTATTAAAAAAAAAAGTAATTTTTAAGCAAAAAAAAAAACCGACTTTAGTTCTCATATAAAAATTTAAGAATATCGTTAATTTTTTCATGATCCAATGGTCAGATTGAAACCAAATTAGTATGGGACTACCTGTGGAAGTAACACCTTTCCTTAAAAAAAATTATAGAAATCGGTTAACGTGGTCCAAAGTTATGCGGTAATATACACAAACGAAAAAAAGTAGGTGCGCCTAGGCCACACTGGAGAAGTGAAACTTACGTTACATATGTATCTATCCAATATATGTACATAGTATGTACTAAAGGTCTGCATCGAAATTCAGTTTGCTTCACTGTGAAGTTTTTTTTTTTAAATATGTAAACTATTCATACTCTAACAAAGAGGGCATGGACGATAGAGAAGTGAAGATATTGAGCTTGTGTACATAAAAAAAGTACTCAAACAAATTATGTTCCGAAAAAACGAGGAACATAAATCAGCAGTACCATGCTTTTAAACTTCCACAAAAAAAATATTCCTTCACAAGTATTTTTTGAGTATTTTTGGAAGTTTTCATTTAATGCTACATAATATTAATACTAGAGCTGACTCTTATGTTAAATAGCAAATATGGAGAAACAATGTAGGGCGCTCCGAATATTTACCCAACAGCATATTTTTATAAAGAAAGTGGACTCATTTTACACAGAGAACCAATTTTTATTTGTACAATACGATACTTTTATTTCCCAATGCCAGGCGCACATACATATGAAGTAGCAACCCAGCCAGCAGAGAAACGTACTTTTTGCCGACGGTGCAGTTTTCGTACCTTTTTTGTATCCGGAAACGTTCAGAAAACGATTTCCATATTTGTTCATTTTTCGTATCCGAAAAATTTCAAAACAATTAGGTAGTTCACAAGGTGTTGTATACTGTCGTACTGTTGTATGTCATAAACTTTAAACGGCTAAAACTCTATTTAAGGAATTCGCAAGCTAACATAAAAGTTTTATTATGAAATTTCACACAGTTAAAAAATAGTTGGTGGTGATTTCAAGTCCTCTAAACATTTATTTAAATAGCCGTTAAAAACTTTACAACATACAACAATACGACAAGTACGACACCTTGCGAACCACCCAAATAATTTTAAAATATTTGTTCAAACTGAGCATTTGAAAACATGTATACGTATTCGCCAGTAGCTGAGTGCGCAGAGAAGAGTGCTACTATTTGTTAGATTTCAGGAGGTCCCAGGTTCGAATTCCGTCAAAAGCAACACATTATAATTATTTATTCAAATTGAAATAATTGCAGAATCTTAAATTTGTTTTTTGTTTGGTTTCCTATTCATAACGAAAAATGACACTGAAGATGGCACAACGCCGAAACCGGTTTGTCTCCAAACCAAATTTGACAAGGGATGACGGAAATTCGTTCCATAATACATCGTATCTGGAGATATTTGTTCAAAGTTGCCCATATTCGTAATTATTTATAAGGCACAAAATATTCATTAAAAAAGAAAGTTAAAAGACATTTCAAACAAAACCAACTACTATAGTTAGTTCGATGAGTGTATGAAATTTCTGCATGTTAGATAAATTATTTCAATAAAACTAAACATAATGGTTACTCCGTATAGTGTTTTTTTTACCAAATGTTATGTTTATTTGATTTGGTTTTTTAAACAGGTAGCAATCCTACTAAATGTAATTGAAAAAAATTTAACCTATCACATACATTGAATTTGATTTTTTAGCAAGTGGCTGCCCTGTTAAAAATAGTTTCAAACTATAACCTTAATAAACTTTTCAGTCTGACACCAATATTGTTGTACATATTTCAGTTACCTAATTCCCTTGAATTAAAGTTGAATTTAATTTTTAAACTAATCGATTGATACCCATTGGTAATTCATTTAACTTAATTGCATTTAATTTTTTAGCAGGTGGCAACCCTTTTTATGTTCTTACCTAGATATAAACCTTCTCCGCGGCGATATGTATACGTGGGTATCAATGTTTCTACGATCGGACCTCGATACCATGGAGTCTGTCGATGTCAAACTTCAAGCAACTTTATTTTCGTTGTTTTGGTCGAATACTTGGACATCCTCCCACTCTGTTTACTTAATTTTAAAAATTTACAGTTTTAAATATTGTAACACGTCGTTTCTAACCATTTTGAGTTAAAATTTTCAGAAAAATAATTTTGGGCGCCTAAATCGGTCAAATACCCCTATGTTCGTCTCTCAAATATCGCTGTGTATCGTTTACGTGGTAATACGTAAGGACTCACATGGATAGGTAAATGAAAAGAGGGAATTATATTTAAAATTTTCAAAATTGTTGTATTATTAGTATTATATCTAATTCGATTGATTCCAACTCTTTTCTTGTTTCGACAGTTTTTATAAATCTTCGATTTCCAACCAATAAAATTTAAACAACGATAATTCCTATAACAGTTTATTTCCAAAGAAAACTCTTTAGTGACTTTTGCTCCGTCTGGTTTTTCATGCAAATCTAAATCGGATTTTAAATTTGTGAAGCCTGGAGACAATTTGTAATTTATAGCATCAATATTCTTACAAAAACTTGCAGTTTAGCCTAAAAGCGCTAGTAAGATCTATGTGTCATAATTATAACAGTTTTATTAGTGCATCGTACACATATCCGTAAAAACCATCGATTTTGCAAGCGACGTATAAGCCTCAAATCTTCGTTTATTTAATATCTGCGGAGACTAAGCGCTATCCTGCAAAAAATTGACTGAGAAGGTTTTGTAGGTCAAATCATATGCAATAGGGCTGGACATATCTCCGTAGAGCCGTTAACTTTGACCGGTTAGGAATCCATTACCTAGCACCACAGGTAGGGAGAAGGCGCACCGCCCTGAGGCCAGCCCCGATGAACTCCACACGTGATAAATTGACGCCCTTCTGCCTGAAACGTAACGAACTCTTATGCGAGTATTGGCCGAATCCAATTTACCAGCACAGAATCTACTCGATGACTTAGAGGCGAGTTGCACATGCTTTCAAAGGTGGCCTTGTCAATATTACCCTCAACGTTTTCAAAAATGCACAAGGCGAATTATTTCTTAGTGACGGCATTGCTAATTTTTCTTTATACATACTTCCACTGTTCGTTTTCAATGCGCCATGCACATTCTACTGGTTTAAAATCCGCACTTTTCTTGAAAATTTAGACTAAAACAAAGCTTAATGTAATTAAAAAGAACTCTCCACTAAGTAAACAAACAACTAAAATCAATGCAAAACCCCTTTAAATACACAAACTGCCCTACTTCATTAAAACAATACAAAAAAAAAAAATATAATTTAGTGTACTAAGGCAACAACAACAATAAGTTAATGATAAAAAACGGTTCGATTTCATGTCTGCAAAGTACTTAATTAAATTAATTAGCAATTGTTGAAGCAAATTAAAGAAAAACAATAAAACAACATAACAAAAGACATTTCAGGCGTATAATTGCAGGCGAATTAACACACATGTGTATGTACTTATGTGTGCACATACATACATCTGCATATGTGAGTGAATTTTTGCATGTATGTTTGTGTAGAAATAATTCATCACAAACTGTGATTTAGCCTAACTGCACGCACGCAAAGGCACTAATAATGGCAACAATAACAAGTCAGTCAATGGCACTTATGCATACATATGTCAGTATGTATGTCGTGTGTATCCACATAAAAACACACAGTGAAACAGTCTGCGCAATCAACAATAATAAAAGTTGCTCAATAATTGCGCAAAAGTTTGTTGCCGCCGACGACGCCGCGACATCGAGCCGCCGAAGTAAATGCTGACGCTGTTGCTGATGCTGCAGCTTATGAGCAGTTAACATCTCAACATGTAACTGATTTATTGCACATATTTAGCTACCTTAGCACAATACTAGCAGCAGCAGCAGCAGCGGTAGTAGCACAAATTGTGTTTGCTCTGCTGTGGCCGAGATATACACACACACTCTAACACAGACACAAAATTCACATAAACACTTACTCCAATTTATTATATGTACATATGTACATACATATGAAGGCAATTACTTTGCTTTTGTTGTTGTTGTTGCTGTTCACTGGCAGCCTGCTGTCAAAAAGTCTCCAGCAAAGTAATTTCAATCAACAACACAACCACCAGCTGCGCCAAAAGGCAACACAAAAACAACCAGACTCCGTACCCAGCCAAGCAAAAGCTAGCGAGTCAAGCCAAGTTGTAGCAACAACTGTGGCAGAGTAAATGGCAAATTTTAGTAAAATAAAGCGAAACTGTGTAAATAACGAATGAACAACGGCAAAGTCAATACAAATTATTTTCAGGCTGTCTGATATGAGCGAAGTTTATCTCATTTCTGCCAGCCACACGTATGTATGTATACACACACACACGCACATGCGCGCACACGACTGTTCACTTGCCACATGCTATTATGCATTTGCCAATGAGGGCATTACTCATACGCCAAGTATGCCAATGAAGTTATAAGCATGTATGTATGTATGAGTGTGCATGTTAACTCATACTTATAAAATTGCGCTTCGGCATGAAAGAAAAACTTTCAAGTGAAAACGTTTTAAACAGTGTACACACAAGTGCGCGTACATTTGTATGTGTGCATGTATGTATGTAGCAGCAACAGTATTATTCAAATTGCAACCAAATATGTTGAAGTTTATTTTTTGTTTGTGAATGCACTGCTTTTTACTTCGACGCTGGAATGCCAGCACACAGTATTTGCTATTCCATTTGAGCTCAGCGGTTAGAACAGCAAAAGTGGCAAAATAATTATAGTTTGTTTTGTCAAATTTTGAGCGGAAATTACCAGCGATAATTAATAGAATTTTTGCGGTTTCCATAAATATTTGCTAACTTTCGCGGTTGGAAAAGTTAGTTATTTTTGAATTTGTAACTTTTAGTAGTTTTTTTGCGTAGTTTTAAAATTAATAAGTGCTTTGGTTTTGTACGAGAAACAACAAAAGTAAGCAATGAATAATTAAAATGAAGTCAACAAAAACTTGTGTTCAATATATTAGCCAACTTTTTGAATTGATGTGAATTACCATTGACTTCGTTAAGGGGAAAGACTTTACCCCAGTAATAACAGAGTAACGTTAAATTGCTTATACCTATAAATACTTACTGCCGACTTTCCAAGCATGGGTTTAGGCTAAAAATAAATTCGATATATATGTATATACATTTATAATGGGGCGCAAAAATAAGTACACGGTGGTTTTTGTTAAATATTTTCAAGGATTTAAGCAAACATTTTTTTTTGTTATTATTTCAAAAAAATATGGTACAACTTTTTTCCATACAAGCACGTATTTCTTATGATAGAAAATGCGCAGGACCGTTTGCAAAGAAAATTAAAAATATCATCCCCAGTTTTTATAAATTGCACTTGTTATATGAAAAAACCCGCAAAATCCGTCAGCAAAAAAAAAAAAAATATTAAAAATCAACGCAATTTTGCAGCCGCTTAAAACTTGCATTTTGTTACACTAAAATTTAATGGGCTGCAAAACTGCATACTCGAAAAAATTCTAAAAAGATGATTGAAAAGTTAAAATTTTAATGGAAATTTATTTATATGGTTTTGGTTAGAACATGTACAATATTTTTATGAAAAAATAAGAAAAATTTTAGATTTAAAAACCTTGCAAATATTTAACAAAAATCACCGTGTACTCATTTCTGTTCCCCACTGTATGTATATATTCCCATACAAAATCGAATTTTTCATATCGCGTATGCCTGGAAGTCTTTATGGTAGAGTTCTGAAACTTGCTATAGATATTTGGGAAATCAATCATATACTCATGAAAACGCCCATATTTCAAAGATTATGAGAAAAGTAGCGTCGCACTTCGCATAAAAACTGAATTTTTCATGCTGAATGTTTCGTGTAAGTGTTCAAGGTGTGGGTGCTGTTTGAAAAGGGAACGTGGCGCCTTCCAATTATACTGAAACTTTTACATATTTCACATACTCAGCGAAGCGGGTGAGAGGAAACTAGCAGTATTAATAAGTGTTTAATTTCGTAAATACTTTATTGGCCAACTTTTCATTAATTTCTGTTCAAATATACAAACAAATATTTTTAAATATTTCACATGATTACTATTTAATGCATATAATTTCTCCCTTCTTTTATTTTCAGGTAAGTGCGGTGCATCATAACTTCAAGAGTATTTATATATTTTACTAAAGGAACGTATGTATAAATATTTTTTAGTTACAAATTTTCAAAATGCTTTGTTTCTTTGTAAAAATGGCGTGAAATTAGATTAACTTAATTAAAAAGTATAAAGTTTTACTTGAAATAAACTGTCGTCGTTGGGACATGAAGCCAATACGAATTTGCCCATCATCGCTGCAAGCCAATGATTTCGTTAATAGAATAGAATAGTTTTATTTTGTGGTAATAATAAATGGTGATTGCCTTCAGAATTTGAAAATAAATTTTTATTTGAAATTTTTATGCAATTATTTTTGATTTTGATATTATAAATCCAAAATAACAATTATTTTTGATTTTTATATTATATGTCTTAGATAACAGTTATTGAAGACTTTTATTTATAAAAGTCATCAATAAAAATCAGTCAGCGACTTTTATTTTTAATAGTCATCCATATAAATCAGTCACCGACTTTAATTTTTTAAATCATTTGTATAAAAGACATTTACATTTTTCACAGTTAAGAAGGTGTTGGGAAACAAAAGTTAGCTACGATTTATAAAATGACTTTTATATAGTATGATTTAAAAAATAAAGGTCAGTGACTTATTTTTATTTATGACTTTTATTTATTAAAGTCTTCGATAACTGTTATCTAAGACATATAATTTAAAAATCACAAATAACTGTTGTTTGCAGATTATTTAGATATAAATAAAAAATAATTGTTATATTGGATTTATAGAATAAAAGTCAGAAATAGCGGTTATTTAAGGAGTAATTAAATAAAAGTCAAAAAATAATTGTTAAAGAGCGATTTTTTTAATAACAGTTACGGCCCCTGGTTATTGGTGATTGAAAAATGTATGCATATATGTATATTCATTTTTGATTGTTTTGAACGGGATATTTGAATACTGGGCACAAATATTTTTCTTTTAGGTATATTAGATATACATATGTATATTTTTTTTCTTTTAATAAGTTGACATATATTTTCGATAATATTATAATTGTAAAAGGTATATAAAATAAATACGATAATAAGTAGACTACGTCTATCAAATTATAAAAATCTGAAGATAAGTGAGCAGGTAGTTGGGTTAAACACATGAAAAAGTGGAAAAAGTAGCAATAGTTAACGAAGTTATATGTAACTTTTACCCAATTGTAAATTATTGTTGTTTTTCCACAACATTTTTTCATAAGAAACGGCCTCAAGCTCAATAAATATGTTGACTGAACAGGAAAAAGTAGACATGTGAGCGGGTTGATTTACTTGCATGCGCAATATCCAGTTTTATCGGTCCCTCTTTAACAATTTTTTTTTACTTTTACCCTTACTTTTAACAATTTTTAGATTACCAAAAAAATTAATATTAGTTTCTACTTTCAATTTTAAAACGACCAAACTTTTATGTCCAGTTTTTAAATTGCCCGAAATGTATGTCCAGTTTTTAAATTACCAAAACTATATGACCTGTTAAAAAATGTAAATATTTATGTGTATATGTACCGGTTCTAAATGATAAAAAAGGGGTAAGCAGTTGACCAACAACTTATGCTCAGCTTTTAAGTTTCGAAAATTTGATATCCAGGTTTTTAAATAACCAAATTTTATGTCGCAGGTTTGATATCCAGGTTTTTAAATAACCAAATTTTATGTCGCATGTTAAATTGCCAAAAATTTATATACATTTTTTAGATGACTAAAAATTTACTTCTTATTTAGGTTTTATGTCCTGTTTTTAAGAAAAAAAAACTCCAATAACGATGGTAAATGATAACAAATTTTTAAATGGTTGAACAAAAACTTAAAGTTTTTAAGTTATTAAAATTTTTTAATGTATGCTTAGTTTTTGCTCTGAATTAAAGTGTATTTCACGCGTAGGAGGGTTGGAGAATATTCCATTTGAAATTAACCTTAATTTGGTGATACTCAAAATCAAATGTTCCATATTCTTGTACACAACTGTGACATGAACACATAAAACACCCTATGAACACCCTATGAAATTTGTTACTCCACAAAGCTGTATTTCAGCGGTCTCAGTAAAATAACAAAGAACATCGCGATAGAATGAAATTGGTCGTTACAAGCCAGCCAAAAGTATCGATATACTATATACTATAAACATATGTTCTACATATATGTAAATATGTGTGTGTGTGCGTATGCAGTACACGAATAACACGCTTGGGATCATTTAACCATTTATAAGAACATAAATAACGCTTGTAAAACGCTTTTACCCACAATTGTCTGTTCGCATAACTTTTAAGCTCGTTCGCTGTCATTTGCGTTCCCATCCATTCACACACACACAAAGCTCTATGTATGGAGATGTGTACAAAGCCATGCATGTGCGCTTACAACATGCCACATTAATCGCCACTAATCACCGCAAAAAGGCGCGAGGATGCCACATTTCGTTACGCATAACAAAGCGTGTGACAACAACCACAAAAATAAAACGAAAGAAAACTAAACAAAAAACCGAACAGTAATAGCAGCAAAATTCTTGTACTAAAAATAGCTAAACACTTGTGTGCTAGCTTTACTACGAGTATGTATGCTGCCGCACCACACCGTTGCAAATCGCGCTGTGCTGCATATTGCATGAACAATTCAACCTTTTTGTAACTTCTAACTCACCTCCAGCTACAAATTATGGCGTCTATAGCGCGTCATTGGTCTTCACTTTTCTCGTACTGCATGCACACACACACACACATACGCACATGTGTATAAGATGATAGGATCGCGTTTCATGCGCTTGTTTGCGCTATATTTTTGTCTGCTCGTCTCTTCCTACAATTGTACATACATATATGTATATATGTGTATGTATGTCAACTTATGTGTAGATTATAGCACCCCATATCTGTCACTGTCACTTCTTGTTATTGTACCTATTTTGTGTGTCGCACATTTATTGTCGACATGCATTTCATAAATCACAATAACAATATCCTTTTCATTGTAGCTATGTATATATGTACGAGTACATTCCGTGCGGTCGGTCAGGATGAGCGCAAAGTACATGAAAATATCTACAGATTTGTGAGGATACACATTCGACCCACACCTAAGTATCTACGCGACAATATGTGTGTATACACTGCTTGTCTGTATTTGTAGCACAGTTAGCGTGTAAATACTCCTACATACCTTTTGTTGGGTTGTCTGCGCGCGCATTGTATGCCCGTCCAGTGTGACACTTTTCTGTCTGCCTCCATCCGTTGGCGTTTGTAATTTTTGATGTGACTTGACTAATGAGCGTGGCGCTACATACAAAAGGAAGCTTGCGTGGGTGTTGCGTTTAATATGTACTTTACATTCGTTCTTGCACATCTGTTGGTTGCTGAGAATGTTGTTGGCTTGTGCAGTGTTGGCGCAGCTTAAATATTTGTGTAATAAAGCGCTGTGCCTTACGAATTTAGGAAAATATATAAACTTTCTTTGAAGGATGTTAAGGAATACAGTACGCTCTCGATTTTAAAATTTTAACGTAAAATATCTACATAATAGTGAAATTAGTTTTAATTTAAAATCTACATATCGTCGTTTAAAGTACAAACCGCATATTAGATTTGCTGACACAAGCTCTTGGCTCGATCCTTCTCCATTCGTCCTGAAATATACTAGCCAGAAATGCGATTTCTTAATAAAAAAGAGAACTATGTATTTTGAAACATGAGTGTTTTTACTCTCTAGAAAATAATTTATGCAACCTCACATATGCGGTTTTGCATTATCCGGATACGCGGTTGGCAATTTTTTATCCTCAATATGGCACTTCATAGCAAAATATAGTTGACAGCCCTGATACTGGCCCAGCATGGAAAAGTGATGGCGGTACATCCTTTATTCACAACTTTTATTAAAAAAATCGATCTTTAAATTAGAAATAAAAATTATTTTTGATTTTTATCTAAATACTTTGCGAATAACAGTTATTTTTGATTTTTAAATTAAATGTCTTAGATAACAATTATTGAAGATTTATATTTATAAAAGTCATACACAAAAATCAATCAGGGACTTTTTCTTATAAAAGTCATCAATATAAATCAGTCACGTATACGTATACGTATGTATAATTTTTCGCAGTTAAGAAGGTGTTGGAGAACAAAAGTATGATTTAAAAAATAAAAGTCAGTGAGTAATTTATATTGATTTTATAAATTAGTAATTTATATAATTTTTCCCTGTTTATTTTCCATCAAAAAAATTAAAATTTTAATGTTACTCATACGCCATGCACGAGTAAGGCCATGTTAGTTATGGCCCGCCATGGCGTATGAGTAATATTCTTTCCTACTCCTATTTCATACAAAAATATTACTGCAAATTTTCTTTTGACCATTCACAACTTGTTTATTTATTCTTCGATTTTCATTGTAAGTAGCTTGATTTTTTCTTTAATACGAGTGAAAAGAATTGCAAAAAAATTATATTTTTTTATTTTTTCCCTGTTAAAATTTGAATCTTTTTCCTAATACTATGACTCCATTGTGAGATTTAATGAAGATTTAGTCTTCTGAATAGATTTACCGTATAAAATGAAGTCTTGAAAGGCAGTAGATTTAAGTTAATTCTTTGTTAAATCCAGCCTATTAAAAAACATGAGTTTTCGTATTTTAGGTTTTTATATTTTGGTTCGCCTTTAAAAGGCATATTATTAAAATTTACATAACATTGGTTGTATTAAATTGAGAAGATATACTTTTAAAAACGAAAAATTCAGAAAATATGTTTTACGTTAATATCATGCAGAGTCTTCTCCGCTTTCTATAAATCTTTTACGCGCTGCGGCATAAATTTTGTAAAATTCATTAATGTTGTTCTTTACCATTTTGATAATTTTTCTTAAATTCGGCATTTATTTGTGTAATTTCAAAACTTCAAATTTTCCCTATAGTGTGAAAAACATCTCAAGGAGAGAGCAAGGTATAAAGCGAACGCCCATTCTTTTTTCATCCTAGTTCAGCTGTGCGGGAACTAATTCGTTGAAATACCTTAAGAAAGCAGAAAATCATTTCCACAACTCTGTGTTAACTCCCCGGTTAGAACAGGTAAAATTGGATGCAAGGAGCTTTTGAAGTGACGCGCAAGCAACGGCTATGAAAACACTATTTTGTCGCATGAAAAAATGTTTATGATGAAGAAGTTTTTCATACCCAAAATGACAAACTCCCAAAAAGTGAAAAATACTATACCAATACTATAAAGCGAGTAGAGGGTTTGAAATTTTAAGAAAAAGCAATTGCTTAGTTCTTATTCATGCGACCCAATGGTTTAGATATGTACATACGTAGGTTATCATCCAGCATACGTTATGATTTGGTACGCATTATCAAATGAAGCCATCACTAGATACTTTGCAAGACATAGTGAACAATTTGACAAAAACCCCTTTTAATGGAGAACTATGACTCTTCAAATAAAATTCTGTACCGGCACATAAAGCTTGGAAAACCTAAAATGGTTTATTTCCACTAAAAATGGGCCCTCGGGAAGCCATGTTTTAAATCCTCTCGATTAAAAATTTTGGTTGACTCTAGACAGTATGACTTTAACAAATTCACCATCGAATTTTTTATCAAGAAGTACCTACCAGCTTCACCCAAAAGTTTCATCCCAAGGAAAATATACTACATGCCGCGATTGCTCAATGGCCAGATAATTTAAGAACTTGTATTAAAGCAAAAGGCATTACCGTTTAGTTTTCTCAGAAACATTAAATTTATTAAAAACTTAATTTTGCAATACCAAGTTATGTGCATATCTACTCACTGTTAATCCCTATCCAGTTAAGTATTAGTAAGTGGGTTTGAAAACTTTTACTTTCTTCACTATTTTCGTTTCAGGGCATCGGTGAGAGTCCCACACTCCGGGAACGTAGTATAGAGACTAGCGCCCCCGGCCAGCGCATTAAGCGTTTCTCTCTCCTACGAAAAAAAAATATATATTTTTGTTCAATACACGTTATTTCTTCAACTCCCTAATCCTCCTACTGTTTGCATATTTTTTCCAATCAAAATTTTTGAAAATATTTGAAATTCTTTCGTTTTCGCCATAGTTGACAGTAAAAAAAAAAAGAAAAAATTTGATATAAGTTTATAACTAGAGTAGAAAGGACGAACAAGCAATGAACATAAAATTTAATTTTCACTATAACCACAAAATTGTGGAAATGAAGTCAGCCAGCCATGTTGAAGCAATATCTAACTATGTACTCTGCCATTAGCACTGTGTGGCAAGTTAGAACAAGTGTAGCTGCAGGCAAGTTAGAAAAGAAATTCGCTGTACCACGTAGCAAATTTAAACAATTTTCAAATAAGTGGTGAACGTTTATGCTCACAATGAAACAACGCAAGAACGCTAGAACGCACTACAACTGCAGCAACTCGTCGTAGTGTACAGCAATAAAAAGAAACTATAGCAACAACTTCTTTCCGCACATAAACAAAGTCAAATGGAATAGAAGAGGTAGCAAACAAAAGAAGAAAAAGAAACAAACACTTAAGAGATGGAGGAAACTACTACATACTTACCTACCAGCATGAGAATGAGCTTCAACAACAATTAGGCGACGTACATATATACATACATATATGCAAGTAGTTGGGAGGTGAGCGGATGTACGTTGGGTGGCAGAGCTTTGTGGGCAGCAGCTATTGAAATACATACATACGCACTTACTTTGGTATATTCAGGTACACACACATGAACATACTACTAACTAGGTTTGTAAATGTGTTTGCGCTAACGCATTTGTAGCTACAGCTTACACAATGGCCAAGAGATCAACAATAGGCATCACAATGGTGAGATGTGCAATAAGATGTGATGCACGTGTATGCACGTACATATGTATGAATGTGTAAGGATGTGTGGCGCATTTAAAAGCGTTCAGCCACAAAAGTTGAAGTGAAGCAAAAATAAACGCAGCAATGAAGCGATACGAAGTTTACGATGCAAGGAAGTATTTCTGTACAGCAAAGGAGCTGACCGACACATGCCTACATATGAATGAGACTACACGTACATATGTACATACAACGTACGTATGTACATATTTGCTAACACTCCATAGTTTCACTAAACACTGAAGATGAAAGCGATTGGGATGGGATGGATTTTTGCATTTTAGGTATTTTCGTTTCAAGTCTTTTAATTCGGATTTCTTCGAAAGATCTGAATTGATGCCATAAACCAGGGAGTAAGTTACAAAAATTTTTTTCACTACACATCAGATGACTTGCCATAATTTTTGAGGTTACGAAACCAAGAAAAATTAAACGGGTATTGATTTATAATAATTTGATTTGATTTGGTCCCTAATAAGCCTTAATATATAATATATATTTATATACGCTATATTGATTTTGGCACATAAATATCGGTAATTTACTATTTAGAAGGGTGTCACAATAAAAAATAAAAATCGACTTAAGTAAGCAGAAATGACCGTTAGCTCTACTTCTGTGTTGTGTAAACATTTCATAGCTGTACTTTCTACTTAGAACAGAATATTTATTAATTTTTACTACGGAAGTACATATATGTAAATTGAAAATTTTAAAGCTGTTTTTCTTGAATTTTTGGTATTTTAAGTTATGACAGTATTTTAAAAAATTTGCTTACTCTTATAGTCCTTATGCATCTTTAACCCTTGTAACAATATCTTAGTAATTTTCGTGTTTTTTATCGGATTATTTATTATCGTTATCGGTGTTGCTTTTATTATCGGCTTTTATATTTTCGATCTATTTATCGAAAATGTCACTATCATCTGCATAATATCTTTGCAAACTTTTTCCTTCACAACGAGAACTACAAATTAATGAACATCTCTATAAAAGTTTAAAGACAAGCTTTAATATTGCGATGAACAAAATAATCGAATTCGTTATCGATACTGATATCAATATCCATTATACTTGTGGTTATCGATATCGTGGTTTATGACCCTGCCGTTCTCATTTAGGTCACAGATAGCACTGCTGTGGTTGGTGCTTTTTTTTGTTTTTTTATTTCTAAATTTTTCATTTTTTATTGACACTGATAATCCTAGTAACACAATCCCTGTAAAGTCGATTTTGTTATCGAATTCTTAGCGTTATTTGCAGTATTTTTCTGATAGAGCTTTCGTTTTATTTGCGATATGGTTATCGAAATTGTCACTGTTATCGATATACATAGGAATGTGTTTTGATTTCGTTGCCAATTTTCTTTTGAATTTTTTCATCCTTATCGATATTAAAATTAATATCTAACTTATATTTTCTCGCAGAAAGATTAATAAAATGTTTTTTTTTTTTAAGTGTATTACCATGTGAATTCATTGGCATTTACTACAAAAAATGCTATCGATATTACTTTAAACTTTTTATCGTTAGTACCTCAATCGCGTGCTCATCTCCAAAACTAACAGCGCAAACTGCAATGCTTGCCACTGCTGCCAATATACATCTCTACACCTCCGTCGACACATCTATGCATTTACGTAGCTAACGGCGGAAGTGGTTTCAGTTCCATTTTTTATTTCTTCCGTCTTCCGTCAACGGCCAAGTCTTTCTTCACTCGATTGTCTGCTACTGCCACCTTACAACGACAACAACAGCAACAGCAACCAAAAAAAAAAGAAACTATAACAGCAGCAACACTACTATGTCGAAAAGGTAACAATAATTCCATGCATGCGTGTGGCTCCATGCCAAGATGAGTGCTGCAGCAGCAGTAGCAGCAGCAACTACTGCCACGTACTTTCCGCTTCCGTTGCGACTTGCGAGTTGTTGGCGCTTCAGCTGGTGCAGCTACAAATGTATTCTTTAGCCAGCCATGCACTTCTTGCCTCTAACTGCGGCTATACTGCTGTTGCTGCTGCTGCTGCCTGTGCTTGGGCTGCTTAAGTGCAGGAAATCATGAAAACTCTCGATTGCAACTGGCTGACGGAGCGACGCGGCCCATTGTTACAACGTGCAATGTGCCACACTCAGTATATCCAGTAAAAAAACTGTGGTGAAGTCCTTTATGGGGATAAAGTTTCCAGAGGTGAAATTTTAGGTAGCACACAATTTCTTACACGCATGGTTGCTTTTCATCACTCATGAAAGAAACTTAAGAAATATTTGAAAAAAAAAGTTCATATAGTACATTAATTTTGAAAGAAATACCATATAATGTATGTACTCTGGTTAATAATATCAAAAAATGTATTAGAACCACCGTTTAATGTTATATTTGATACAAATTAATATTGCTGCCCCGAACGCTCTGCGCCTTGCCACTGAATAATAGATTTACTTAAAATTACATCCCTGGTCCTTGTTCTTTCTGTATCGCATCGTGGTGAATTCATATTTCTCAGAAATTTGACAACAAAACAAAACAAAGCAAGTATTTTATTTGCTAATTTTTGCGATTTCTATTGTTTAATGTGAATTTTCTTTAAAGGATATGTCGAGCCAACAAAGAAGGTGCAGTTGGAAAATTTAGTAATAAGTAATGAAGTAGCTGGCATATTTGGAAAATTATGCCGATAAACAGGATGGAATTTGGGAAAGTAAGTGCATGGTTGCAGCATATCTATGTATACAAGTATTTAATTAAATTGCTTATAGAAATGTTATAAATCGAGTGGCTCATTTACGATGTGCTCCAAACATTTGGCGAACTTTTTTTCGCCTTTTCAACGTGCTAAGTAACAAGTTAAGATGACTGCCATCATGGGCCGGTAAGAAACCGCAAGCAAAGGGCAGACAACCTTCCAGGAAGCTGCCTCCTGTCCCCGAGGCGAAGCTGCAGTTCAGCAAGAGCAGGTCAGCAAATTGCTACCCTGATCAAACGTAAACTAAAGCGCTCTGCTGTGATTGCACTCCGTAAATGTGAAAACTTGGTGCATGCTGAGAAATATCAAACAAGAAAACTCGGTGATGGACGCCGTGAGATGGAGTAACGCTGTGGCAAAGAAATGCGGCCAATTCGACGGGCCTGAAAAATCCAAATTGGCTTTTGTGATCCGCATCCGCGGTATCAACAAAGTTGCACAAAAAGTGCGTAGTTTTACAGTTCTGTCTTCGCCACATTAAAACGGTGTGTTCATCAAATTGAGCAAGGCAACCATTAATATGCTACGTATGCCGAACCCCTATATGGGGTTATCCAAATCTTAAATCAGTTTGTGAATTGATGTACAAACGTGGAATGGTCAAGCGTGTCCCAATCTCTGCTTTGTGATCGAACGCAAATTTCGCGAAGCGCGTTGATTCACTTCACTTCAAGAAAGCCCCCAACTTCCTGTTGCTATTCAAGCTCAACACATCAACCCGAGGCTGGCGCAAGAAGGCTAATCACTACGTTGAGGTTGGTGATTTCGGTAGCCGTGAGGATAAGATCAACAAATTGCTGCACAAGATGGCTTAAAGAAATTGTTGTTTTGTATTTAAGGCGACAATATAATTTGGCACATCTTCAAAAGACGCTCAAGCAAAAAAAAAAAAAGAAAATTAAAAAATTCTTGAAGTTGCCTTTTCACGGGTCGATTTCTGTCGACTGGATAATTTACTTAAGATATCGACTAGCCAAAACGCTTACATTTTACGGTTGAATTGCAATTTACACGGGTAGATTTTGGTTAAACGATAAAAATCGACCGTGTAAAGGCAGCTTAAATAACGTTCAAATTAATCACCCCCTTTGAGATGGAAAATACCAATAACCATTTCATAATTTCGAAAATTATTCCATTTATATTTGTTCTTGCATTTTCCACACCACTTGTGAGGTATGCTTTTACGCGAGTTACCGATTTTTTTTAATGTGCTCGGTTGCCCAGGAGGCCTATTTTCACCTTTACAACTTAACTTAAACAATTAAAACTAAAGCATGCAATATATAAAGAAAATTAAAAGTTGTCTTACATCTAGTCAACTTAAAAAATTGCGCATTAAATTCATTTTTCATTATAAAATAAAATTAAATATCACAATTCAGTTTACAAAATGTGGTCTGTTTGCACCCACAGTAAGTTCCAATGAAGCCTAGCCTAAATTCAGAATTGAAAAAAAAACGAGCAAATGGGGTCGGAAACTACTAGCCCTAAAAGCACAATGTGGAAAATGTTTGAAGAGCTGCGAAAATGTATTGCAATAATAAAAATAACAGTGCATAAATTGGAAAAAATGGTTTTTGTTTTGCTTTATAATTTTTGGGAATATTGGTTCAGATGGAATTTTTTTATTTGTTTGGTTTTTCAGCTCGTTAATGATGCACCCAGGGTTGCATTTACTGTCTATGAAATATTTCGTGAAGCGTTCCAAAATTAGCTCCGAGCAACTAAAAGTTGGTTAAGCTTAAATGAAATAGTTTTTTATTAAATATTTATTCCTGGTATTTAGTAAAAAACATCAATACTAATGTATGAAAAACAAAACATCAATGCTAATGTATGAAATGAAGTAAATAAAAATCTACGAATACATTCCATGAATATTTTGTCATAGAGCCATTATTAAATTTAGATATAACTTTGTCAGGCGTTGGTACCTACGTATATAGAATTAATGCGTTGGAGAGAGATAAATATACAAGTTCAACGCGCTAATTTAGGTATCCTTGTATGTATATACCTGTTACTCGTCTGGCATATACTCCAACTGCGAAAATAATGACAATTATAATTTATGTAGATCCCTGGATAAAAGATTGTCACAAGTTACTTTCGGTAACTCACGATTGAAGTTTGGAATGCAATTTCTCAGAAACACGACTACAGATTTTCTCCAAAGTGTCGGAGAATGCTATGTACTAGTTCATGAAATTCTTAAATTATCTTATTTTTTTTAGTTTAGTGTCAACCATTTATGAGTTTAATAAAATTTTGTCGTATACGACATTTGTCAAAAAATTTGCAGTCAGTTTTAGTGATATACGCCAAAATGTGATAACAATTTTTATAAATTAACCATACTTTTTACTAATCAGCCTAATCGTGAGTTTCGCCCGAACAAAATTTCGCCAACAATTTTTTCATCCACCTGTAGTGAACACACGCAAACGAAAAGTGACCCGGTTCTAGAAAATGAAACTCATGATAAAGCTGAATATGTCGGAAACTAAAGAAGAACAGATAACTCTATTTAAAAGATCTTGATTAGTTTAGTACGACAGCAATACTAACGCAATTTGTACCAAATAACCGAAAAAATTTTAGTCAATTAGTCGGAAACTAAAGAAGATATCCAAAACCACAAATTGTCAAAATGACGCTTCCGGCAATTTTCCATCGAGGCGACGATATTTGAATAGCTTTGTATAGTTACCAATAGTCAGTACTAATTTGTACTGGAACCTGCAAACTTTTACTGGAAAAGTGTATGATAACCCAAAAATTTGCAAGAGAGCACTGAATCGAGAGCGTAACAACACGAGAGAGCTGCAAATTCTTGCTAGTGAAATTTTTACTAGCAGAAATTAGCTAGCAGAAAAAGAAGAAGAATAAATGTCAAAAGAATATATAAAAAGTGGTGTTACTAGCTCAGTTGATTTTGTGTATGTGTTTCGCCGCACGGCTTCTGATATCAAATTGAAAAATTTTGTTTGAATTTCTACTCACACTTACAGGTTTTGACAGTTTATGCCGCCAAAGCAAAAACAAAATACATGTAAATTTTTGTTTTTGTACTCCTGCAATCACCTTATATTGATTCGCCTTGGCACAAACAAAAGTAAAATGAGTGGAAACAAAAATATTAATGATGTACTGGACAGTGTTAGTGCTTGTGTGTAAAGCAAAGAGTTTAAAACTGATTTATAAATAGTAAAATGTTTACAGCAGATTGTCAAAGCAGTGCAACAACTGTTCACTTGCAAGCTATTGCTAGTTTTGTGTTCAATAAGTTCTTCTGCTAGTTTTTTCTTCTTCTCAATTTAACGCTCTATTTTGCTTTTACGCTCTCGCTGCAATGTTACTGTTACTATAAAAACCTAATGTTACTCGCATATTTTCGAGCCCGTATGTAAATTTTCGGGAAAAAGGTTAAAAAGTGTATCCATTTGCTGAAAAGATATTTTCGCAGATTCACAATTTATTTAAAATAAATCTATTAGCCCAATCTCCAATTCCATGTGAATAAATCTCCCCAGTGCTTAAATAATTTTCACCACATTAAATAGCTGCACAACACCCTAATTGCCGAAAAAACGTTGCTTGCAACACTAGTCCTTTATGGGGACCAAACTTGGCGAGAAAAAAATAGCTAAGTTTGTTTACTGGATATACTGAGGTGCCACATCCGCTACTGCAATGCACTATTACGGTTCATCGTAACCGCAGCAGTAGCAGCCGGTCCTGCTGCACATCCAGCAAAACTATCGGAGGTAGTGATGACGGTAAAGTGTAACTGACCAATTCAGTGAGTTTGTGAAGTAAAGTGGCAATGGCACTTACCACACAACTTGCAATTTGATAGCACTGCTGTGGTTGCTTTTTGCTTTTTTTATTTTATTGTTTTCTTGCATTTTAACGGCACACGATTTACACACAAACACAAATGCGCACCCACACGCACTCCTACATACATATGCACATACGCTTATGCATTTGGCATTTAAAAACTTGCCACAAACAACTGTTTACTTTGAAGTGTCTGCAGCTGCATCTGCATTTGTTGCCGCCGCCGCCTCCGCCGCCTCCGCCGCCGCCGTCGTCGTCGTCGTCGTCTATCTCGTCATCACGGCCTTTGTTCCCACTTGCCACAATGCTATTGTGTATCGTTTCTATTATTGCTGTAAGTTGTTTTCTACAATTGTTGTTGACAACAAGGATGTGCCAAGAAATAGTAATAGCAACAAACAAACATGGTACATAAATATGTAGATGAAAATGGAAGAAAGCGTAGAAGCGGCAGCAGCTGCATCTCAAGAAAACAATAAATAAAATGTCACAAAGTGTAGGGAGGTAGAGGGAAAGACGTAAGCAGGCGAGTTAGACTGAAAATATAAAACGAAAAACGCAAAATAAGTAGCAAAAGAAAGCAACAAAGAAGTGCTTAGGAAAAAAATAGTAATAATAAAAGCCACGAAATGAAAAAAAAACGAAATAAAACAAAACCCAAAAAGTAAACAGTAGCAACTGCGTACAATACATACATACATATGTACATACTTACAAAAATAGTTGTAATAGCAGTTGCAATAACAATAAAAATATAATGAATGCACTCGACGCACACCAACGCAACAGCATGCAGAGGAAAATACACGCATTCGGGCTGCCTTGCAACTTTCATCTAAATATTCAGGGGCGGACCCAGCAACAGTTCTTGGGGGGGGGGATGGAGAAATGTTTTTTCAACATACATATATCGTGAATAACATACTAAAATAGTATGTACTGAAGTGAAAAAAGTGGAAAATTTTTCGAGCTTTCCAAAAATGTTATTCTATTTTAGAATTCTAAGAATTTTCAAGGTTTTATACGCAAGTACCATGCACGAAAGATTTTTTCGTCAATTTGTGATGTTTCACATCTTTACATTTTAGGATGGATTTCAGAATAAATAAAATTCTCAAAATTTTGGAAAATATAAAAATTTCTATAATCTCAATAATTTTGTAGATACATTTCAAAATATTCTCGTTTTACCAAAATTTCCAGAATCTCCCTGATTTCGATAGTTTTTGAAATTGTGGAAATTATCCTGAAAATAAGAAATCTCAAGAAATTTAAAAATTTCATAGGAATTATTTTCTAAACCTGCGAGAATATTTAAACCTGCTGTGACCTTCAACTATGTAAAATAGTACAAATTCGAAAATACAACAAAAACAAGTAAAACTTGAAAATTGAGTAATTTGAAAATTTTGAAAATTCAATGAATTCGAAGAACTGATAAGCAGTGTGTTATAATATGATATGATACAAATATTGGGGCGTATTCTTGTTATGCGGACGCAGATACGGTCAATAATTGCTCAATTTTGTGAGTGCTCACGATGTTGCAGGGTTCACAGGGCGGCTTAATTCTTTTTTTTCTACAAAAATGTATATTATCGTTTTAAAACTGGTACTCGTTCCAAACGCGGTATTTTTACCTTAATGACAAAAACATAATTTTTCAATTCTCTCAGCACACGCCCAACCCAGTTAATTGCACTGCTTTATTTTTAATATAGGGATCAGGGACCAAGCAATGATTACCAAAAAGTCATGAAACAGAACGAAACAAGAAAAAAAACTATCAGTATTTTCTTTAAGTTTTCATAAAAATTACACTGTACAGCGCTCGGCTAGGATTGGACCAAACCAATTCTCTTTTTTTTTGAGAGATTGTGTCAAAATTAAAAAAGTAATTTCTCCGTTTTTCGAAGTTAGCCCCCAAAATCGAGCTATGGGCCTTCGGAGTTCGAAATAGGCCCTTTGGTAAAAAATTATTTTTAATTACTATGTTTTAATTACTTATGTAAACAAATAAAAAAAAAAGTAAAAACATATTCGTGGTCCGCCTTTTGCTCTTATTTAAACGGTATATAACTTTTTTTTGTGCAAACTTATATTACAGATGCTATAGGGGGTCAGAGGTCAGATCTTTGAAAAATTTAAAACCTTATATTTAAAAAAAAAATTTGAATCATTTTTTTTTTAATTTGTGGCGGAATGCGCCTATATTTTTTCTTTTTTTGTTATACAGGTCCCCCCCCTCCCCATCCTGGATCCGCCTCTGAAATATTTAAATACATACATAAGCACATATTCATATACATACATATAGACATAAATGAAAAATGATGACAGCTGAAACCGAGCATGAAGAAAAGTAGCTGCCAAAGACTCATGGTTTCATTGAAGATTTGAAAAATGTTTTAAGTTGCAGTAGCTGGGTTGGCTGCAAGATTTCAGGCAGCCAAGAAGAGACGTAGAACTATGAGTAGAAAAACTAACTTACTTAAAAGCTGTAACCGCCAATTGTATCTAATATAGATTCAAATGTTATATGCAACCACAGTAAAAAAGTAAACAAGTAAAGAATTCTAGGTTAGATTAGATTAGGTGTTTACTTTGTTTCCCTGGAAGTAATTTTTCCTAGATCTGTCCTATGCTTTCAAGTCCTCACGAGTCATAGCAAATTATGCATTGGAGTTTCCACTAAGCTGCCCATGTTATCGAAGTAGTTAGGTTAGGTTGAAGTGGCTTAGTTGCGCGTGTTGGCCAGGGTGTAAGTGCCACAAAACTCGTTCGTGTGCAACAGGAAGTGTCCGGCGATTACCCCGACAACTAATCTGAGAGAAGAACGGTCGAGTCGAGCGAGAGCTATGGATCACTTTACATCAATCCTTGGCCAAATTTGCCTGATAGTATAGCAGGTGGTTTCCACAGCCCACCTGGTATTTACTTCCTTGACGAGTTCGGCCTTTATCTGTGTTTGCAGGAGGTTTGTCTGTCCCCCTCCTTTCCAGCTCGTCGACTAAGTAGTTGCCAGGAATGTCTGATTGTCCCCTACAACAGTCAAGGAGCATTTCGATGTCAGCAGGTTGAGAGTCTTCCTGCATTCTGTGGCTACTGTGGACGTAGTTTCAATAGGTTTAAGAGATTTGAAAGCAGCCTGGTTGTCAGGCCGTCTTAGAAGGCGAAGGTTATGAGCCTCCGAGCGGCCTCCATTGTGGCGTTTAACTCTGATTGATCAACGCTACAATGGTAGTGAGGTTTTACGAGAGTTCACCGGACTAAATCGCGCTACCCACTTTTTCGTTTAGCTTGGAACCATCTCTATGTATAGCTTTTGCCCACAGGTTTAAGTCTGTGGCCCCTTCCTATTCGTTTGTCTCTGGAATTTTTATGGAGAATTGGTTGTCTAAACGTATTAAAGGAGTGGTATTATCTAGCTATCGTAGATTATTCGGTAGAGTTTCAAGTACCTTTGCGTGCCCGAATCTGAGCTCTCCTCGGCTGGATCGTATTTGCCGTAGAGATCCACAGGTGGAAAATTTTAATTATTTCCAGAGATTTAGTGGGCAGTGCTCCCTTGACGAGCATGACAGCCGTCCTCTGCACTCGTTCCACCTTGGCTATGGACAAGGTCTTGTTTGGCGCAGACCACCATACGGTGACCCCGTAGAAAAGGATGGGAGGTTTTTATATTCCGGTGAAGATATTCGCCCCCGAAATTTTCGGAACATATATTTAAGCCTTTAATTTATGTACAAAGTGATTGGAAAATATAAAGAGTAAATATTTTATGTGTTTTTACTACACTAAATTCAATTCATCAGATCTCAGAAGTATTTCCTTATAACACTGTGAGACAAATGGTAGGGGCAGTGATCGGGAAGGGTTCAAACTACCGGGGAAAGTTATATCGGTAAAAAAGAAGTTATACGTGTCCCGACGTTTCGCTGGGTCACGTCTAGGAATCGAGATATATATATAACTATCATATAGGGGAAATTGTCACATACATATAGATACATAAGTATAACAATAATTTATGACTAAAAGCGAAAATCAACCAAAAATCAACAAAATATTCGTATTCTCAGGCGATGTCGAGTCTCTAAGAAAATCGCTTCATGTATGTGCAGATTATCTTTCACGCACGCAATAGAAATTTTGAAACGGCAGCACCTTCAGCTCTTCGACTAACACAAAATTCACAATAAATTTTCTTGACATTTAAATTCATATTGAGGAGGAACAAATGATGGAAAAAAAACATTTTTCAAATTAGGTTAATAATTTTATTTCAGTAAAATTGTGGTAGTTTTTTAAAATATGTGGTAGTTGTGGTAGAATTGTAAAATGGCCCAGAATGTGGTAGATCTACCACAATTGTAGTAAAGTGGCAACACTGGTTTGTAGGCGGTGGAAAAAAGAGCAAAATCATTTACTGATGCTCTCAATAACTGCAACAAACAATTGTACCCATACATCTGTTGCTACAAATTGCGCAACTCTTCCCGTGTCAATGGCTTCAAGCGAACGCTCGTTTTCATCTCTGCGCAGATTGAAAACTTATCTACGAAGTAAAACAGGCGATGATCGATTGAACGATCTAGCGTTGTTGAACGTGCACCGAGACGTGGAAGCAACGAACGAAAATGTTATCGACATTATGTCAAAAAAACCAAGAAGATTGGATATCTTACTATAATAGGCATGTTTTATTCAACCATCACAAGCAAATAACTAAATCTTGGTCAAATAAAACGAAATTAGCTTATTTCCTATGTTAGCCTAATTTTGACAGTTGTTTGACTGCAAATAGTGTCAAAGTAAGTTTTTGCCTCTTTCTGATTGGCTGAAGGAGAAAATTTCTGATGCTGAATGGCAATGCCTCTTGTTCAATATACAAGCCAAGATAGCTTTTCATAAGCCAATATAAGTATGTTGGGTAAGTACTCCATACAAAATAAGCTAATAGCATAAATTTCTGGACAAATGAAACACGGCTAATATTATAAATGTGAAAGTTTGTATGTTTGGATGTTTGGGAAATCATTACGCGGAAACGACTGCACGGATTTGCACGAAATTTTGAACGCAGATAGCTTATGGGCTAGATTGGTTAATAGGCTATTTTTTTAAGAGTTGCCACCTGTTAAAAAGTTTAATTTATTTAATATGCGGGAACGACTGAACGGATTTATATGAAAATTTGCACACAAATAGCTTATTACCTATATAGATTGGAAAATAGGCTACTTTTCTTAAGAGTTGCCACCTGTTACAATAATTAATCAAATTAATACGCAGAAACGACTGAACGGATTTGCATGAAATTTGGCACAGAGATAGCTTATGGCCTACGTTGGAAAACAGGCTACTATTTTAGGAGTTGCCACCTATTAGAAAAGTTTAATTAAATTAATACCCGGAAATTACTGAGCTGATTTGCATGGAAGTTTGCGTACAGATAGGTTATGAGCTAGGTTGGAAAATGGGATACTTTTTTAAGAGTTGCCACCTGGTAAAAAGTTTAATTAAATTAATACGCGGAAACTTCTGAACGGATTTGCATGAAATTTGGCACAGAGATAGCTTATGACCAGGGAACGGATTTTTAGGACCTAAAAACCTATAAAAAAGGCAAAATAAAATAACGAAATAGGCTGCAAAAGGCAAAATAAAATAGCGAAAAAGGCAGGAAAAGGCACTAGGTATTGCAAAAAAGGCAAACCAAAATAGCGAAAAAGGCAGGAAAAGGCACTAGGTATTGCAAAAAAATCAAAATAAGGCACTAAAAAAAGACAGAAAATACGAAGAACAATAAAAAAATACATTTATTTTAGAAATGTTTATATTACAAGTAAAAAGAGAAAAACTATGAACTAGTTTCATTATATGAAAAAATTGTACTTTGAATCTTTGACTATTTTATCCTTTCGAGTTTCAAACTCATAAAACTTTAAGCTGTATAGTTGTAGTAACATTGAACCACAAGATGCATTTTGAAGTTTTCTGGCAGCATTTTCATACGATTTTCGCGAAGAAAATCCTTGAATGTACTAAATGTGCGCTCGACGCAAGTTGATACAAGAGGAGCCCAATTTAAATATGGAACGTTTGAAATGTTCATATTATCAGGAATAAGGGCGTTTTCTCCGCCCTTTACAATTTTATCCAAACCCCTTATTGTCTCCAAGCCTACGTTAGCTGAGAAACCGCGTAGAATTTTTCCAACACCAATTTGGCAAGAGGTCCCTGCCCTTCTATAAGCCGCATGGGCATGTGTATATTTTGTATTCTTTAAAAAAAATTGTAATTGCTATAATCATTTTTTTAAAGGTAGAAAAGGCAAATATCTTAAAAAAGGCAAAAAAAGGCAACATCAAATGTGTATATATGGAATCAGGGAAAGCTAAATCGTGGACATTCTTAATCGAATATACTCTATCTCTTTAGCAGAAAAAAAGGCAATTTCCATAAAATCCGTTCCCTGCTTATGACCTACGTTGGAAAACAGGCTACTATTTTAGGAGTTGCCACCTATTAGAAAAGTTTAATTAAATTAATACGCGGAAATGACTGAACTGATTTGCATTAAAGTTTGCACACTTATATAGCTTATGACCTGGATTACTTTTTTAAGAATTGCCCCCTGTTTGAAAATGAAATTTTGCTCACAGATGGTTTATTAACTGGATTGAAAAATAGGCTACTTCCTTAACCGGTCTCCCAATCAAAACGAAATTTGGTACACTTACTACGGATTTCGCAAGGATGGCGTTAGACTGAAAGTAATTCCGATAACTCAAGGCCCCTTCCATACAAATTGAAATTTTCATATTACATATATGTCTTTGGAAGTATTTGTGGGAGAAAACTGGAACTTGGTATAGAGATATGTATGTGAAATCAATGTTGACATTATTCGATTGATTTTTTAATCAATTAGTTAATTCGATTGAATTCAATCTGCTTATAGTTAATCATGATTAATTTTAATCTGATTTAACAGTTAACAGTTAAACAGTTAATCGTAACCGCGATTAAAAAAAAAAAGTTTTTATCATTAACTCTTAATTTGATCAAGTAGGTTTGGTGATTAATTAATTTACGCTGGAATTTTCCTGTGCACACAAAGCAAGTCAATCCGGTCTGGCTAAGTTGGGTTTCCTCCCCAATCTGAGCAATTTGGTGTGCATTTTCATTAAGCTCTATACCAACAAACGTTTTATAAACTAGGTTTGTAAAAGTTCCCAGTTTATGTATTACTAATAACAATAATTATAATTGTTTTTTTTTATTATGTGCTTTTTATAAGCGTAAAATACAAAATAATTACTATAACTGGTGTTTGGTTTCAAATTCGGACAAAATGACAACTTAATCAGATTTTGTTTTTAATTGGATTGACGATTAATGATTAAAATTAATTAATCGTAATCGCAGACACCGATAAACGACTAAAAAAATTTAATCATTAATCGTACAGTTGATAACGAATAATTAATTTTAATCGTCAAACGCGATTAACATTTTAATCGTTAGTCAGATTAACATTTTGCCAACAATGTGTGAAATCATATTCATACTCACAAGAAAAATGGACGTTTTTGGAAAAGAGGCGTAGCACCTCCCATACTGACTGAAAGTTCCATATTGCATATCTCTTCAAATGTTTGGGTAAATTACTCTTGGTATGGAAATACATATGTATGTACGTATGTGAAACTAATACCATACTCATGGAGAAAAATGAGAGTTATTGGAAAAGGTGGTGTGGCAACTCCCATGCAAATTGATTTTTTCTATGCTGGTGCTATGAGGTATTTACCCGAGATGTGTATACAAAATTAATTCCATACTCATGGAGAAAAATTTGCGAAAATTTGTCGAAAAGGGGGCATGGTACCTCCCGTACAAATTTACTGTTTTATACTGCATATCTTTAGAGGTGTTCAAGGTAGAGTACCAGGACTTGGTACTGGGGCATGTAAAATCAATTCTAAATTCATGGAAGAAGATTAGGGTTATAAGAAAAAGGGGCGTGGCACTTCCTGTACAAATTGACTTTTTCTTGCCACATATCCCTGGAAGCTCTTGGAAAAAATGTGAGTTATTAAAAAAGGAGGCACGTCGCCTCCCGTACATACTAAAAATTTCTTAATGCATATCTCTGGAAGGATAGAAAATCTCTGGAAGTATTTTAAATTTGTTATGGAGATTTATTTTATAAGTGCCGTACTTACAGAAAAATTTGCATTTAATGGAAAAGGGAGAGCCGGGTTCGGCCTTATAATGTACAGCTGTCATGATGCATTCATACCTCTTGAGGCATTTGCTACAGTAATGAGAAGTGGTATTTTATCAAGGCCAGGCTACTAAATTTGAGTTGGAAATATTAGCTTCGCCGTGGCACCTCCAAGAAGGTTACACGTTCACGCGGCGTATCCCTGGAACCATTTTAAGGTAAACTTAGAGGGATTGATATCTCTCGTATGCCTAGCGCGCAGAACTTCATAGCCTAAATACCTTAACTCGCTTAAAAAATAGCGAGCTATAACAAAATGGGCACAGAAATGGAATATAACATCATTAACTTATTTTCCGTATTTGTATAAAAACGTGGGCGGAAACCCGCGGGTATAAGCTAGTAATGTTATAAAATAAAACATTGTTAAATATTGTGACAAAAAATCATTTTACTAATAGTTGCGAAAAATTCATTTAATAAAAATACAAATCGATATGAGGTTCATAAAAATTTAGGAAACCCCCCCGAAATAATTTTCTGGATCCGACCCTGGCTTCTCTAGAGTTTTAAGAAAGAAAATAGTGAGGCTTATAGGCCTGAAATCCTTCGGTTTCCCTTAAGCGGCCCTGCCTCTTTTTAGTAAGAATACAACTTTCGCCTTTGTAAACTCGTATGGTTTTACGGTTAGGCAGGTTGTAAAAATGCAAGGCTATTACCGCTTCGATTCCAGTAATGCATTCTAAGCTGCACATAAATTTTTTTTGTTGAAATGTCAGTTGGTCTACTCTGCAGTAACCTGTACATGAAAGGTAGTTTCAAAGTGAAGACGCTAATGTTTCAATGTAAATTTTACATACATCTGCGAAGCTCTACTTGCTTACTTGACCTTATTTAAGGTTTTAGTCTTATGGACTTATTAACGTTAAGCATAAACGATGAGACTAATTGAACTGGAATCTCGTTTTAGATTGCTTCTTATTTTGACATTTTTAACAGAAGTTATTTTCTCGCTGAGATCAGCTATGCATTTTACAGCAATTTCAATTATTACCAGTCAGTGGCAGTTACCACAAAAACCCACATAAAAAAATAAATGCAAACTATCATTTAACCAATTCGAGAGATATTAAAGAAACAATTGGATAAAACGAAGTCGAAATAAAAACCTAACCAAATGGCTTTTACTATGCGCTTCCCCTCCATCTGATATAAAAACAACTAAAATGCAATAGGAAGTGGAATTAGTAGTGGTCGCTAAACTATTTAATTTCATTTTGCATTGCATGCGAGAGTAGAAAGCTAGCTGCTGCTTACGTAAATATCGACCCATAAGGAAATTTTATGAGCAAATATTTTGATACTTGAAACAATGTAAAAAAGGTGTAAGGCAACAAGATCAACGGAAATAATGTCAATTGACACTATTTCCCATAGTTTTGCGAAATAAATTTAATTTACGTTATTATCAAAGAGCAATAATGTCACCAAAAATTTGGAAAAAAAGTAAATGATGCTATTTCCTAATTCAAATGGAAATAGCGTCAACAATACTTAAGGTATGTCGATTCAAAGAAAAAAAATATTCGTGCATCGTACGTGAAATATGAATGCCCCGTAAGTGTTTTTATATAGATGAAAAAGATGCCAAAACCTCAGTGTCGGTATGGCGCGCGGACGCGGGCCGCCGCGAAGCTACACAAATTTAATGTTTGAAAGGGGGATTTTATTTCGATTTTGAAAAGGTAATAATTTTTCGCACCAGTAGCCGAAATAGCATCAATTGACCTTATTTCCGTTGATTTTGTTACCTGTCACCGTAAAAAACAACAAAGGGATTCACTAGACATCTTAAGCGTCGTAAAGTCTTAGGACCAGTTTCTCAATATCTGGTAAACACTATTTGCAGGTTAGACATCGTTATCGACATGATCGACTCTATAGTATATTACCGGGAATACGGGGCGGTTTCTGGAGATTTATTAGCCTCACTCGGCTAACGGTTTCACAGACGAAGCAATGCTTTTCAGCCACTCGTCGGACCGGTTATGGACATACACAACAAAACATCAAAACTCTTTAAACGGTGCCGAAAATCCGAAGGCTAGTTCCGTTCAGAAAAATAAAACAGGCATTCAGAGCAAACATCGAGCACGCTACAATCTCCAATAGTACTTAGGTTTCCAGTGAAAATTATCTAGTGGGCTTTCTGCGGGTACTTACAAGGCTAGCTTGATGGTCGAACGTCCTGTGATCTCCAGTGGAAGGAAAGAGTCTCTATACTGCCCCTAGTTAATCATGGTCCTTTGAAAATACGTTTATTTCTTCATTGTGCCACTATTCATATCAGGACAAAAATGTTCCACAGAATTACCAGCGGCGCAGAACAGATGTTTTAATCATTAATCCTAGCCAACCTAACGATAACTAAGCTGTCTTCAAAGTATGAGCGGACTTTTTTTTTATCCTACCATTATGATTAGATGGCAAGTAACCTTACTCGACAAAAGTTAAGTAGTCTCCAAGTTGCAAAACTCTTTTAATAAACATCTTCGTTGCTTAACGCTTCCATTTAAATAAATTCCATAAAACTTTATTTTCCTCAACGGTTGCGTGCGCCCCTTATTTTCTTTGTTGCTACAATTGTTCGAAGGAAAAACTTTTACTGATATTTCGCCAATCCTCTACCACTTCCATATTTTCCTATGGGGTAGGCACAAGGAAGTATATTGAAAACATACATACATACATATAGTAGCAACTACAAATGAGTGT
>NW_023460277.1:11290-39464 GCF_013731165.1 Rhagoletis pomonella | reverse complement strand
TTTCAATTGATTACATATGTATATTCACAATCATACATAATAGGTTCGTTCCTTATATTTTCGGACTAAAATCTGAAAAGTGTCAAAATGCAAGAGCATAAAGAGCGAAATACACCACACAAGCGGCTTGTCAAACATACTTTTCCCATTTTGCCATAGACCATGTAAACATGAGTCGTTCAAGCACAGAATTTTAGTTTTCTTTCGGTTAACAATGTAAAACATTTTAGTTTTCTACCATTATTCTCCCTTACGTCTTCACTTGGTGAAATTTCAGTTGCAATTGAGGCGATTTTACCATCCACATCGCAAGCGGTTTGATCAAACGTTAACATGGCGGCCAGAAAATCAAAAAAATTTGATTTTTGCTCAAATTTCCCTCAAGCGGTTTGTCAAACCTTCAAACACCCCATAGACAGCACAAATGGCTTGAAGCAAAGGGAAATTTCGCTTGGTTTGTCAAGCCGCTTGTGTTGTGTATTTCGCTCTTAAGCAAAATGCGTTCACTACAAGAGAATAACAGAAAAAGGTAAAGGAACTCAAAAAACCAAATTTTTAGTCCAAATAATGGCAACCATGATAAAAACATTACAAAGTAAATTCATTCTCTCAATTCGTCGGCCATGATTTTGTTCTGACGTTTGCCAACATTTTAAAATCATATAAAATTGAAAATAAAAAAATTAAATTGTTCACAATTGTTGTTGTTTGAGATTTAAAATGAGAATGTGTGTGTGAGTTTGAGTTTTGATTTTAAAATTATATTGTTGGCAAACGTCAGACTGCCTCTCAATGGTTTTACCTTGTTATGTTTTTATCATGATGGCAACAACAAAACTAACGTTAAATAAGAATAGAAACGTATGTACAAAACACATTAACACAAGCACAAGCACAATAAACACTTACTATATCAATTATTTTTTGCCTCCTTCCACTTTCAATTAACTTTTTTTACTTTTTAGACTATTCTTACTTTTTGTGTATTCTTTAATTTCCGTTAATTTAAATTCAGTTGAGTTTGACACTTTTCAATATTTTGCCAGCAAAAATTCTTCTGACTAAATCTGACTACTTCGGACTCTCACTGAGTGTTGCTCTCTCATTTTTGCTGTCATTTTCGAGTTAAGGAACGCTTTTTGGACTAAATCTGACTACTTCGGACCTTTCCTGACTATTTCTGGGAGATAAGGAACGCAACTAATATGTACTTCCATGCATGCATATATGTATGTATGTATGTATATACTTTTTCTATGGTATTTATTTATTACCTAGCGAACTGAAGTGTAACAAATGGATGCAGTATTAAATTAGACCCTCCAATAATTGCTGCGTCTATTTCTCCATTGCGTAAAGCAGAGAAAGCATTATCTAATGCATACATTGAACTAGAACATGCAGTATCCAGTAAAAGCGACGGACCTTGCAGGCCCAAACTGTAGGAAATTCTGTTTGCCATCATTGCTCGACTGCATCCAGTTATACCAAAGCCGCCGGATGATACTTTTTCATAAAACCACGTTTTCTCTGATTCAGAAATACATGAACCAATGTAAACGCCAGTTTTTGTACCACGTAGGCTTTTCGGATTTACACCCGCATCTATCACAGCTTCATAAGCAGTTTCAATCAAAATTCGTGTTTGAGGGTCCATTGTATGGGCTTGTTTGAAATGAACACCAAAAAACGTAGCATCGAACTTCTCCAAATCATGAATTTTTCCAGATCGTTTAGGAATTTCAGGGTTGAAATGTCTCCAGCGGCGTTCATCATCATCTACCATATCAATCTGAAATGAATTAATATAAAAAAAATATTTTTTATACAAGCTTTCTAAATTACGGGTATATTTTTCTCCATTTTGAAAAAATCCTTGGGGATGAGAGCATATCGCTAGCTTAGAGTGAAAAGTTGCTAAGTCCACTTTTTATGAAAACTCATATTTTGATATAGGATGCTAGAGAAATTGAATACGCATCGTTTCGAAAATTATAAAGGTATTTGTTTTATTTTTTCCTCTTCATAAGCAATAAAAGGAAAATCTGCTAAGTCCAAAACAAGCACCACAAATCCGCTAAGGCCAAAATAATACGACATCTTTTAATAAATATCGAATCCTTCTGATTCTTATGGAGTTTTGCTTTGCTTTAAACGCGCAAAATGTTTGATTCGACGTCTAGCGAAATAGTTAAAGAAAATGGCTATAGGAAGATATTTTCCTCTCCTGTAAAATTTTTAAAATGGGACTGAGCAACTTTTCTTTCTAAGCTAGCGATATCATTTTTAACTTTTTCCCGCATGTATTTTTCGACCACCTTTATGTTCGTACATACATATATAAATATGTACGTTCGTTTAAAGAGACAGTAAATAAAATGCCAGTTTCATAAAATACAAAATCAGAATATGTTTGGATTATTTTAAAATCTGTTGCCAAATTGTATACAGAAAAAAACAAAAAATTAAAAATATCAAATAAAACATGTGTACTTTTTAATATACCACGTTTCTATAAACATACTATAAAATAATTTTTCTTAGACCCACAGAATTTCCCTTGATACGTTTTGATTTTAAAATTTTAGCAAAAGTCATTATAAACAATTCTAATTATTATATAGAATTTGTAACGGACTTTCCTGAGTGCTGGGCGTGGCTCTCGGTTGTTCAGGGTCCTTTAAGGAGTAAACACCCTATCTCCTCAAGATATTAGAACAAACTCGCTTCTCGGTATAGCCTCTTTATTAGCTGTACTCTCGCTATATCCACTCTCTAAAGTATAGAACTAGAGTAGGTTTAAACTCTACAGCTTGCACCAGTCTCAGTGGTTAAGGCCCACTTCGAATATATACTAATAGTCTCGGAGGTTTGATCCCTCTTCCACTACCCGTGTGACCCACGTTGCGACGCGTGCCACGTATGCCTAGCTAATGAACAATGCTTGTTAGCACTGCTCCTTTTATACTATTTTTGTCCATCCGCAGACAGTTATCCTCACTACAATTGTTTGTGCTTTATACATTTTATGTAGGTATTGTATGTTGTAGGTATTTCCTATACTGTGCATACAAAGTAATAATTCAAAATATATGTATGCATATATGTACATGTTTATGTAAGTAAAACTAGTATAATTCAAATAACAAATTCCATTATGTGCGTGTACATATATGTAAAGCGTTTTTCTTACAATTCCAATTATACAATTTAATACAAATTATATATGTATATAAAATAATTGTTGTGGGGCCCAGGGCCACAGGATCCGGGGTCCTCACACTCCCTCCTTATTCCGGGCAGTAAGACTTACGGTCACCTTGCCAGTCTTGGTAATTCGTACTCTGTACGTCTATCCGTTTACGATGCATCTGAATGACTGCCGCTTCTGTTGCTGATGGTTTACGTGCGACTCAATTTCACCAACTCTTCCGGCAACACACCTACGTCCGGATGGACCTGCCACTCCGATGGCACACTCGGCTCAGCCTCTTCTAGCCAACGCTCTATTTCTGCCATTAAGTCGGCATCTGCTGCCACACTGAAATCCGCTTCCGCCGACGCCTCCTCCACAAAATCTCTTCGTCCACCGCTCGCCAAAGTACACGCCTCGATCGCGCCCTCACTAAGGCACAGCTGTTGCGGCGGTGGATGTGGCACTTCCGATGCCATCGGGTCGTATAGCCTGATGCGCATATCGATATGGCGCGCATACCTACGTACCCGTTACCGAGGTGTATGGCGTCTTGTGTAGCGATGGAGAATTCGCCCTGCCTTTTGGCATACTCCTCTTCCTCGTCAGATGAAATTGTTATGGGTGTTGGCGCCCGCTCTATTTCGACCTCGAACTAACTGTTCGGCTCGCTGTCATCAGATAGTACGCTTAAGTTTGAGGGTTCGTCCTCCGTCTACTCCTCTTCGCTCGTCAAACGTGGCGTATTGCTTGCCAAGTACTCTGCACCCCAATAGGTTGCCATCTCCGCATTTTCACTATTTTGGGGCTGCGTTCTTTCGAGGCTTTCGATGTCCTCGACGCCGCCTCTTTGTTGTTGTTGCCTGTCGCTGTTGCTGTCGCCCTCTCTGGAGTCACTTGGCTGGCCAGCGTCGTCATGCTCCCCTCCGGTGCTGTTGCTGTCGCTCGAATTACTCGACCGGTATCCACCGCTGCTGTCACTTCTAATATAGCATCGAATTTCGTGCTCTGTTAGGCGCTTTATACGTACGCGCAAAACGCCACCCTTCACTTGTTCGGCTACAAAATTTTCCTGTTGCTGCTGCTGGCTTGGTTTGTAAGACTGGCAGGTCTCACATTGTCGCACATACATGCCCGGCTCATAGTATCGCGCTGTCGCCCGCGCTATCGTTTTTCGGATCCCCATATGGCTTGCACTGGGAACATCGTGAATTTCCCTTAACACCTTCTGCATTTGATCTGTCGGTACACATAATTTCCATGGCGACACGTCTTCACCGTCGCTTTGGCCTGATATTCGCCTGTACAGCTCACCATTTTCGATGACAAAGTCAGGAAACTTCTGTGGGGACCTCTCCACCTCCGCCATCTTGTCTTTCAGCCACTTGCACTCTACCGCTACTCCTCCTGCCGTCATCGAACCAAGCAATGTTTCCTGGGGCTGTCTTGACAGCGCGTCTGCTACTACATTCAGCTTACCCTTGCGATACTGCACATCGAAGGAGTACTGCTGCAGTTCCAGCGCCCACCTTGGAATCCGACCGGACGGACTCTCTATCTTACTCAGCCATTTGAGCGCTAAGTGGTCGGTGATGACGGTAAACGTGTATCCTTCTAGGTAGGGTCCCATCTTCCTGATCGCCCACACTATGGCCAGGCACTCTTTTTCTGTTGGTGAGTAATTGAGTTCGGCTTTGTTGAGCTGGCGACTCGCGTATGCGGTTACGCGTTCTTCTCCTTTAATCTCTTGGGTGAGAACAGCTCCCAGCCCGAAGTCGCTCGCGTCCGTTTGTAGAGTGAACTTCTGCATAAAGTCGGGGCAAGCCAACACTGGTGCCTCGGTTAACGCGCTCTTCAGCGCCTCGAACGCTGTCTGTTGCTCATCGTTCCATTTCCACTTGTGGCCCTTCTTCAGCATGGACGTCAGCGTATGTGCCACTTTGGAAAAGTCGGGGACAAATCTTCGGTACCATGAAGCTATCCCTAGGAACCTGCGTAACTCCCTTATATTTGTCGGTGGTGTCAGCTCTTTGATAGCCGCGACCTTCTCTGGATCGGTGTGAATGCCCTTCTCGCTGACGACGTGACCCAGATACTTCAACTGCTTCTTGAAAAACTCGCACTTTTCTGGGTTGATCCTAAGATTCGCCTGCCTAAGCCGTCGGAAGACCTCCGAAAGATGTTGGACGTGCTCTTGCAGGGTTGCGCTGATGACAATAATGTCATCCAGGTAGGCAAACGCATACGGCTCTAGCTCTGGGCCGATAACTTGGTCTAACGCACGCTGGAACGTCGCGGGAGCGGAGTGGAGCCCAAACGGCATTACTCGCCATTGAAAAAGGCCACGCCCTGGCACTGTAAAAGCAGTGTACTGCTTGCTCTGCTCTTCCATTGGGATTTGCCAGTAGCCGTTTTTCAGGTCTAGGCTGCTAATATAACGCGCGCTTCGTAGTCGATCAAGGCTATGTTGGATCTTCGGTAGGGCATACACGTCGGGCACTGAACGCTCGTTCAGCTGTCAGTAGTCGACGCAGAGTCTCCACTTGCCGGTCTTCTTCTTCACTATCACTATTGGGACGCTGTGCGGGCTGTGTGAGGGTTCAATATACCCTTTTCGGATAAGGTCGTCGATCTCGGCGTTGATGATCTCCTGCATCTTCGGGTTCTTCCGGCAAAACCTCTGCTTTATCGGCCGGTAATCCTTCATGACGATCCGATGAGTGGCGATACTTGAAACCCCAGACATCTTCTCAAATTTGTGTAACTCTGCCTTTAAGAACTCCCTCGCTTCATCGGTTGCCGCATCATAATCGGACCCCCGCTTTTGCCAGGTAATTGGTTCCAAGGACCACGTCATCCATCAAACCAGGCAGTATTAACAGATCGCTTTCATGCTCTACTTGTGCCGTTATAGCCTTCAGCACCGTTTTGGATCTCCCATCACCCATTACCACACGCGTGTTCAAATTCCTAACCTCTCCCACATCCAGTTTCTTAAGCATGGCCTCGCTCAAGAAACTCCTTGTTGCGCCTGTATCAACTGCAGCTACTACGTCGACCTCGTTTACTAAGATCGCCGCCATAATTCGGTCATCCGACTGCCTTAGGACACTCTTCAGTTTGGGCGAGGCTATTCTACCTGACGCCCCACTCCTCGCCGCAAATGGGACCTCGACCCGTTTCCCAATGCACTACGGCAGCACTCTCGAGTCGGGACATTGCATCGACCACAGGTCCAACAAAATTCTCTCCGTGCAGCTCTGCACTCTCTCGAAAAATGGCCATCTTCTCCGCAATGTCTACACGCAGTCCACGGATTAACGTACTCCGACTGTGGTATTACCACACCGCCGTGTGGTTCAGGTCGGCGCTATGTTCTCTCTGCACTAGCCGTCTCGTCATTCCTAGGCAGTTCGCGCATGTGCTGATATCTCTCCGTGACCCGCGGAGTGGTTCGCGCTGCGGCTCTCTGTGGCTCTCTCACCGGGGGGATAATTTCCATATGTTCCGCCAAACTCACTAACTTTTCTAGGGTGGTGAACTCGGATCGTTTGACGTACCATTGGAACTCACTTCTAGAGTTCCTGTAGATACGCGTCAGCTTCTACTCTGAGGTGTAGTTCGCGTGTCGCATCAAACTATGAAGGGCCAACACATAGTCTTTAAATTTTTCGTTCGGTTGTTGGACGCGACGACGGATTTAATCGTCTAAGGTTTCGTGGTAGCGAGAGTTTAAGAAGAACCTTAGAAAGTCTCTTTTGAAGTCCTCCCATTGTCGCCAATTCCGATTATTACCGCGGAACCATGTTAACGCGTTCTCCTTAAGTAGTTCCGGAATTGCTCGCGGTAACAAGTCGCGATTCTTATATATACTTCGGCCAATTCTTCTACACGCCCGATGAAGCTGAGCGGGTCTCGGCCGCCGTCGTATTTGAAACCCCACTTACGGACTCGGTCCATGATGGTTACCAGTGATGTCGTAGGATACGTTGCGTATGGTTGTGGTGTATCAAACGCGTCAACGGGCATTGGTGACTGCATGACACTGGCTCCCTGGCTTCCAGGCTTCGAGTGTTTCGCTTATAGCTCAGCGAACCGCGTTTGGTAGTCTTCGTTGTTAGCCTCTTCTTGTATAAATGCAGAGAAGCGTCTGTTTGAGACCGAACCCTGCCATATAGGTCAGCAGCTCCTCTCGGTTGAGGTAATGTACCCACTTTCTCTTCACCATTTTTTTCACACTGTTTTGTTTTCACTGGACCGCCTACTAGTAGTTCTTCGGGTGGTCACTGCACTTTGTGCCTCTCTCACTTGTGCCCTTATTGCTTATTGAGTTTGGGTCTTTCAGCTGGTCACTGAAATCTGTGTCTCTATCACTTGTGTTCTCCTTTTTTTTCATTTCACTTTTTTTTTCTCCACGACACTCTCCTTTATGTTTGTTTCCTTTAGAGTCCCTGCTCGGCGCCATTTGTAACGGACTTTCCTGAGTGCTGGGCATAGCTCTCGGTTGTCCAGGGTCCTGCAAGGAGTAAACACCCTATCTCCTCAAGAAATTAGAACACACTCGCTTCTCATTTATAGCCCCTTTATTTGCTGTACTCTCGCTATATCCACTCCCTAAAGTATAGAACTAGAGTAGGTGTAAACACTACAGCTAGCACCAGTCTCAATGGTTAAAGCCCACTTCGAATATATACTAATAGTCTCGGAGGTTTGATCCCTCTTCCACTACCCGTGTGACCCACGTTGCGACGCGTGCCACGTATGCATAGCTCATGAACAATGCTTGTTAGCACTGCTCCTTTTATACCATTTTTTTCCATCCGCAGACAGTTATCCTCACTACAATTGTTTGTGCTTTATACATTGTATGTAGGTATTGTATGTTGTAGGTATTCCTTATACTGTGCATACAAAGTAATAATTCAGAATATATGTATGCATATATGTACATATTAGAGTCCAGCGCAAGTGTATTTGCCGCATTTCGTTCAATAAGTACTCCTTGCATTGTACTCTACTCCCAACACATTGTTACTCTTTTTCCGCATACATACACTACTTGGCGTTGAGAGAGTAAATACTTGACGTACTTGCTATTACTCCACCAAAGTACGTACTCTACTTTCTCTCATCGCGTACGAGAGATATTTGCTGCTGCCAAAAGGGAGTAGCAAATCTACTCTCTGTATACTTGTAGTACGGTAAGTACTTGCGTATTAAATTTCAATTCTGGTTGTTAGCCTACTAGTTGATATCGTTTGCAGCGCTGGTCAGTGAAATTGAAAGAGTAAAAATAGAATATGGAAATTGACGATGCAAGGAAATGTTTACGGCCTTATTTATAAAAAATAACGTAGATTTAGACAGTTGTTTAATGTGAGATTTTCATAAAACTTTTGTATTCAAGCAGCTTTTTAAATCTGTGTATGTACTTAAATTTTTATGTAAGTATTATTTCTCGTCTCTAATTTTCTATAAAACTATTTGCAGTCATTAACCAACAAATAAGTTGTCAAAAACAATAACTTAAGCAATGCTGCTATACGAAATAAAATTATTAGTGGCAAATCAAAATTTTGAAAAGTGCCGATTTTCATATTCGATAGTTGGACATGGTAGCGACGAGATGTACGAGCATTTTTTTCTTAAGAGCTGCATACTGATTTAAGAAATTTTTTATAGAAGAAAATTTATTTTCCATTTATTGTGCGTAATTTTATATGAATTTTGTAGTTTTTCTTGAGAGCCTTTACAAATAAAAAAAATTTCGGAATATGTACATACATATGTACATACATACGCAGCCATATAACTTGATTTCAAGAGGAACGAATTTTCATTTGGCACGTTCATAAGGCGAAACAGCTCAGTAACTGGCGCGATTGCACCTTCTGAACGCGTTGTTGCTTACTTCTGATCAACTGAATAGTTGCGTGTTAGATGATCGTAATATTTTTCTGATCATTTGAGACAACATGTTGGTGTGTACCTTTGAGAGTTGAATTTGGCAGCTAATGTATGAAGTCGTTCAAGAGACGCATAACGATCACTGATTTTTGTTTAGCAACGGTTGCGCTCAACTGCTGCGCCTTCTGAACCTACTACGTATTGATAACATTTTTTTTTGTGATAACACTGCGACAGCTCAAATTGGTATTGAGTAAAACCAAATGCCAGATAGAGTTTTTGAATTTCATTGAGTTTGGCGAAAGAAAAACTTTATCCGATTTTTTTAAATCGAAACTACATTTTTACATATGTACATATGTACATGCATACATAAATATATTTAATATGAAATTGAAACTTTCACATCAATTTGCGCTATTTCAAACCCATGGTTTCAATTGTACGCATATCGTCAGGGTTTTCCCCACAACTTGGTTTTGCTGCAGTGAAGCGACAGAACAAGTGACAAGAAAAAATATATGCGGACACTTACATATATATGTATCTATGCACATACGTATCTATGCGCATACGTATCTATGCACATACGTATCTATGCACATATGTATGTTTCTATGCACATACGTGTCTATGCACATACGTATCTATGCACATATATACATATGTACTTAGGTATGTATATCAGCATTTTAGTTGAAAGTACGTTTTGATCTTCGCTCTCTTCATCGCTCCACTACATTCCTGTCCTTAGTTTTATTCAGATACCACAAATGCGCGATCCAGAAAATTCTTCTATCATTCTTGGCACAAATGTATGTTTTCTTCGAAAAGACTTAAGTACTACCAGTAGAGTACTCTACTGTCAAATACCTTTTACTCGCAGTAGTTGCGGAAGGCAAAGTAAATACTCTACGCGTCTTGCTATTGATCGGTAGTTTACGTACGCTTGCAGAAACTGGTTTATGCTTACTCACACTTGACCCGAACGATGAGAGTAAAGGAGGGAAAGTATTTGCGCGGCGACCGGATGTCTTGTTAGGCCCTTTAAATGGAATTGCGCAGGAGTTTAGTACATATGTATGTAAGTAAAACTAGTATAATTCAACCCAGCAAACATTTGGAGTCATAAATGAGTCTTTAAGGAGTCCTATTTCGGAGCTATTGCGCTCATAATGAGCTCATTTAAGAGTCCGATATGAGTGTGTTTCCCTTCCTACGAATGTCGACTTATATGAGCTTAAATTCCTACATCAAATGAGCCTCAATATGAGTCATATTGGACTCTTATTGGCCTCATATACGGCTCATTTTGGACTCTTTTAAAACAAGTTTTGGCCTCATATATGACTCTTTTTGAGACCCTTATCGGCCTCATAAATTGCTACATTCGGACTCTTATTTTAGGTTGCTCTTTGAGTCTTATTCAACTCACTATATTTGCAAAGGCATTCCGCAAAAAGTCCTTGCAAATAACATACATACATACTTACATGCATATACACATTCCAACATGCATTCAATAGCAGCAGCTGAAGCTAAATTTTGTTCATTTTTTGTTTTCTAATTATTTTCAATTCCTGTATAAACAAGTTTAGATATAAATTTCAAATCTTTATTGTTTATATATTGGCACAAGGTGCTGGCTCATAACTTGGCTCATATATGAATCCTAAAAGATTCATATAAGAGTAAAAAAATTTTTGTTTTTGAAACTCATATTTCTTACCTACCTAGGACACCTTTCGGACTCATATATTCTGAACGCTCAGAATATGTTTGCGGGGAAATAACAAATTCCATTATGTGCGTGTACATATATTTAAAGCGATTTTCTTACAATTCCAAATATACAATTTAATATAAATTATATGTATATGTACATAAATTGATTGTTGTGGGGCCCAGGGCCACAGGATCCGGGTCCTCACAAATTGACATCAACAATTACCCCGTCAAGTTAAATTAGCGGCGAATCAGCCGCACTTGATATGAGTAGGTGAATAAGGACATTTATTAGCAGCAAGAGTTACGACGTTTAGTCCAAAATTGCAATCAATTCACACTTTTATCTCATTTGCCGATTGATATAATTGACAGTCAATGACACATTTAATCGGCTCATGCAAATTAATTTTTATTTTTATCTTATTCAATCCGAAGTAGCCGATAAATCATTTCGAGAAGGCTTCCACAATCCATTAAGAAACAATTAATTGACTACATTCGCCGCCTTTTATAAATAATACATAGTATTTAATGAACCTAAAACTTTGTGTTTAAATTTAATACAAAAGTTTCCGAAGAAAATTTGTCATTTCGGTAACGCAACCATAATTCTTCAAAACGTTTTCCACTTAACGTGTCAGGTTGAACTGCTACCGGTATTTCCGAAGTGTGCTTTGACAGGTGACTGACGAATATTTGTTTGACTGAATAACTAATTTAAAAAAGAGGTAAGTCAATTTTAAATGAAAATGTGTATTCAGCATCATTTCGAGAACGTAATCACATATTACGTGGGTATAAATATCCGGATGTTGTGAACTGCGATTTGAACCGTACGCACAAGAATCACTCCTGGCCACTCCCAGTTGAATGGTAGTCAAAAGCTTTCCGCTTCTGCGCACGGAGCCATCCTCCACCAATAATAATGTCAGCCTTGAAATCCAACGGAGAATCACTCTTGCCAACAAGTGCTACATTGGACTATGAGCTGAGAAGTAAAATCCTCTCTCGACGTACGAAAACCAGACGGTTATTTCGGGAACGTTGTCGGACTATGAGGAAGACAATAAAGATGCCACGCAATCACACTCGTTTGCCCAAGTAAACGATAACCTTGAACACCAAGCTCATCCCGTGTGAGCTCATGTAAAACCAGTTTTGCAGAAAATATTGATTAACAAATCATGTGTCGATACATTGTACATTTTTTCTGATGGACTGATGGTCGTATCGAAATCGGAAGGATATCCACTTATGGCATAAATTCTTAATCAATGAGGTTGCTCACGCTTGCCTGTTTATCAGGTTATGTGGTTATGCGGTTATATTTTTTATTCAGCTTACAACAATAAAATACACTACGCAATAATAATATTTAACCAGATAACCTGAAAAGCGGGCAAGTGTAAACAACCTCAATGAAATCCAAATATCGACAGCTACCTGGATTTTTAGCGAGGCAGGTCATGTTAAGGAACTTTCGTTTTCATTACTTTTCGCGATAAAATCAATAAGAGGGGTTTATGTAAAGTTATTCGTAACAACCAAGAATATCTCGCTGTTTTATTTAGGGTATTCAGCATATTGTATTTAATTGTGGATATAATTTACCAAAACTCAAAGAAAAGTCACATGTAATTCACCGAGGTATGGATACAAATTCTTTTAATACTGAGTCATTGGGCGCGTTTCTAAGACGTAGCTGTTTACCTAAACTGTTGCTGAAATGCTGTCAACTGATGAGTTCAACAGTTACGTCTTAGAAACGGTATGATACATAAACTGCTAAAACATTTGTAAACAAGAAAAAATAAATAAAACAGCACAAAAATAAAAAATAAAATATTAAGCCAAAAATATGGATAGCCCAGGATTTATAATTTAGTTTTTCTTATTTTATTTTTAATATATGTATTTGCACGTGTATTTTTTTTATTAGCAGCTAGTTTCGCCAGCAATTTACAGACAAATTATTTTTTTATTTGAATTTTCTATGAAAACTGGCAGAAGGGAAACATCATTTTTGGCTTATATAAATTGTTGACTTAATGTGGCGAAATAATTTTATGATGGAAAAAATAGCGTAAAGTTGCCAACCGCTGAGCTGAGCGGAACTACTCAACTGTGCGTTTCTGAAACAAACACTCAACAGTTCAGCAACAGCTACGTCTTAGAAACGCGCCCATTGTGTGCTCGTTCTCTGCTATGACTGCGCCTTAGTTGCATGGAGAAATTTTTTTGTTAAAGCATAGTATTCTACATGATAAAAAAATAGGAAGGTAGAACCGCTGGGAGGAATTTTTCAAATTCTTGACGTCTGCAAGCAATTTAATTTTAAAATTTTACACACAAACTCACACACACATTCCCACTTTCAATCTCAAACAACAACAACTTTGAACAATTCCTTTTTTTACTCTCAATTTTATGTGATTTTAAAATGTTGGCAAACTTCAAAAAAAAAAATCATGGCCGACGAACTGAGAGAACGGTTTTACCTTACTATGTTTTTATCATGGTATTCTGTTCCTGTTTCACGTGAAAAAGCTGTCCAATTGCATATACAATTTCTTCCTTGAAATAAGTTTGAAATTCCACAACATTTCCTTAGCAAAGTAGTATTCTGCATGATAAAAATATAGTAAGGTAGAACCGCTAAGAGTTACTTTTAAAATCATTGACGTTTCCAAACAATTTAATTTTTAAATTTACTCACAGGCTCACACACACATTTTCATTTTCAATCTCAAGCAACAACAATTTCGAACAATTTCAATTTATTATTTTCAATTTTATATGATTTTAAAATGCTGGCAAACTTCAAAAAAGTCATGTCCGAAAAATTGAGAGAACGGTTCTACCTTGCTATGTTTTTTCATGGTATTCTGTTCACGCTGTGAAAAAGCTTGAAACATCTTGGCAACATGAAGCTAGCAACACAATTTCCAGGGCAATTTAAAATACACATGTACATTTTACATTTTGTGAAAACTGGCAGTTTATAGAATTCAGTAGCGGCGAGCACAAAGGGGGGCTAAGGGGTTAAACCTTACCCCAACCGGTCGTAAAACTTTATTTCACGTACAAGGAAACTGCGAATGAATACTTACTATCATATGACTGGTTCGAACACCCCAAAAGAATGGCTGGTTTTTAGCAGTTTTATAAACATTTTAGTAAGTCAACTAATGTTTGTACATAACGGCATACGCATCAAATATAATTGCGAGTGAACAAAGAAGATTTAAAAATTTTCAAAAACTAACAACTACCGACCGCTATGGTTAGCAGTGCGCGCTACCATTCCGCAGGGCCTGTGCGCAAGCCCAGTTTCCGAACAACATCAAAAAATAAAATAGACAAAAAAGTTTTTTTCTAATAGCGGTCGCCCTCGCCAAAAACTGTTAAAGACCATCGTATTGAATTATTCATGGACGAAGGTAGAGGCGATTCTTTATTGTTGTCATATTAATTTTCTTATTCAGTAAAAACCATACTCTATTATATTAGCTAGTTTTTGCTCTGTGTGCAACTGTATTGCCGTTGCAAATAATTTTCTTACTGAAGTAAATGAAATGCGCGAGCACCCTGAAGAATTGTTTAGTTGCATTTTTTAACAGTAAAATCAAACAGCGTAATTGACCAAAAAAATATATTTGACTTTATTCTTTCAACTTTATATAATGTGGAAAACCTAAGAAGTATAATAAAATACGATATATTAAAACAGCCTCCAAAATCGTCTACAAGAGACGCCCCTGATCTACACAAATCAGTTTGATTGGAAATTTCTTTTCTTTATTTTGTTTATACTTTACTCAAAATTTCATGTGAAAACAATATGTGTTGCTGGAAAACTTCCACGGCTGTGAACAGAATACTAACCTTAAGCTACAAAGCAAGACTCCACCTAAAATGTTCCTTTGTTCATAAAAACTTGCCCTACGAAACATTTTTAAAATCGGACAACGGAAAGTTCACAACGTGGTCAAAATTGCCTATAATTCAGTGGGAAATATCATATATTTTACTAGCATTTTATGTAGTTTTTTATACAGGGTTCGGAAATTCTCATTTATGATTATTCGTTTTCATTCATTTGTGATTTTTGCATTCTTTTATCGCGAGTGAAAAAGGCAAACAAATTTATCATCTCTCACATTCGGAATGCGATCGACAAAAAACTTTCCGCTGCTTTTCATTCGCGATCGAAAAAAGCAAAGAAATTTCCTCACACTCGAATATGAGAAGTCCGAGCATTGCCGATGCCAGCCTCTCATAAATGAGAAAAACGATGCAAATAATCCATTCGCGATCACTCACAACAGCTTATCGCGATAAACTTATCGCGAAAAATTTTCAACGACGTTGTATGGGAAATATTTTTCGCTTTTTTTTTGGGTATGCATTTTGTTATGCATACAGCATACATACATATGTACATACGTATATGTAAGTAATGCAAGCAAATGTTTTCACAAATATATGAATTATGGTGGTAATATATATGTATGTACATATAAATTACAAGCGTACACTTTTCAGTATAATGGTGTATCTGCATGTTATTTTATTATAATGATTGCGTTTATTTATTATGGCTGTATTTCTTTATTCATTCTGAACGTTTGGAATAAACTTTTTTGTTTACTTATTCTTTAGAACGTTCTTGATGATATGTTAACGTATATTTCAAACGCATTCTGTTTATTCCGGCTGTGAAATGGGATTATCCGGAATGTATAAAGAAACGCAGCCTATGTATCTATATATATAAAAATGAAATGTCTTTCGTATGACTGCGATGCCTGACCAAACGTTAGAACTGATTTCAATTCTGTAAAAAGCACATTTTTGGACCTTCTGTGTGGAAGGTTCTTTGATTTAAAAAAATTTTAAATTTTTTGTTGTTGTTGCCGAAAAATGAAGAAAGCTGAGACGTCACGATTTCACAATTTCATAGAGTTTTCCGTATATTGAATGTCACTAAACTACTAAACTGCTGGACCGATTTCCTTCATATTTGCAACATATTTCAACACCTTGAAGATAAATATTTCGACTAAAAATTTAATTGCATTTAACTGCCGATTTGGCTCATATTTAGAATACAATTTAGCCAACTGAATATAAAAATTGAGACAAAAAATGCACACGATAGGTGGCATTGTGGACGATATATTCCTAAAATTCTTATACACTGAGACAATGATAGATAGCTACTATATATTTGTGAAAGATTGTATGTATGTGCCAGGTTGTAGTCTAAACGGACGGACAGAATCGATCAAAATTTTGACAGAGTATTGCCATGACACCTGGGTATTGCCATGAAACTTGGGATCCGACAAGGGGGCGTGGCACATCCCATAGGCGTGGAATTTTTATCAGCTATGACTTCGGAACCATAAGTCACACGAACTTGAAATTCGGTATGCAGACATATCAACGGTAGGTGCTTATACGAGGGTATATATAAATGTATTTGTAAAAGGGGACGTGGCACATCCCATAGGCACGGAATATTTTTTAGCTATAACTTCGGAACTATAAGTCTGACGAACTTGAAATTAGGTATGCAGACATATCAATAGTAGGTGCTTATAGGAGGGTATATATAAACGAGTTTGTAAAAGGGGGCGTGGCACATCCCATAGTCGTGGAATATTTTATCAGCTATAACTTCGGAACCTTAAGTCCCACGACCTTGAAGTTTTGTATGCAGATATATCAATGGTAAGTGCTTATAGGGGGAGGTACATATAAAGGAGTTTGTAAAAGGGGGCGTGGCACAACCCATAGGCGCGGATTTTTTTATCAGCTATAACTTCGGAAATATAAGTCACACGAACTTGAAATTTGGTATGCAGATATATCAATGGTAGGTGCTTATAGAGGGATACGTAAAAGCGAGTTTGTAAAAGTGAGCGTGGCCGATCCCATAGGCGTGGAATTTTTTATCAGCCATAACTTCGGAACCATAAGTCTCACGAACTTGAAATTTGGTATGCAGACATATGAATGGTAGGTGCTTATAGGAGGGTATATATGAAGGAGATTGCAAAAGGGGGCGGTTTGTAAAAGAGGGCGTTGCACATCCCATAGGCGTGGAATTTTTAGCTATAACTTCGGAACTTTAAATCCCACGAACTTGAAATTTGGTATGCTTATAGACGGGTACGTATAAACGTGTTTGTAAAAGGGGCGTGGCATATCCCATAGGTGCGGAATTTTTTATCAGCTATACCTTCTGAACCATAAGTCCCACGAACTTGAAATTTGGTATACAGACATACCAATGGTAGGGGCTTATAGAAGGATACGTAAAAGCGAGTTTGAAAAGTGGGCGTGGCCCATCCCATTGGCGTGGAATTTTTTATAAGCCATAACTTCGGAACCATAAGTCCCACGAACTTCAAATTTGGTATGCAGACATATCAATGGTAGGTGCTTATACGAGGTAATACAAACGAGTCTGTAAAAAGGGGCGTGGCACATCCCATAGGCGTGGAATTTTTTATCAGCCATAACTTCGGAACCATAAGTCCCATGAACTTGAAATTTGGTATGAGGACATATCAATAGTAGGTGCTTATATGAGGGTATAAATAAATTAGTTTGTAAAAGGGGGCATGGCACGTCCTATAGGCGTGGAATCCTTTATCAGCTATAACTTCCGAACCATAAGTCACAGGAACTTTAAATTTGGTATTCAGACATACATAGGTATTTATGGGAGGTGTTCAGAGTAAAGTATGTATAAATGGGTTTGTCATATATGTACTCATCTATTAGATAACTGGGATATTTAAAACTGTGTTTTTTTTGAAACTTTACCGTTTTTATATTATTTTGAAATGGAAAGATTAAATCGTTTTTTAATCCCGCGATGCTGTTAAATGAAAAAGATTCATACATAATGAATAAAGCTCCTTCCGAATTAAGCATTCTACCAGAAATGTGCAGCTATACTAAAACAGCCAAGCGAATAGGCGGCTAAACGGAATGTACCATAGTACACTAATTTTAATTTAGAATTTTGATCGTTACCTTAATCCACCTAATATTAATAATGGAACAAGATTTGTAGTACAAATTATGATCAATATACATTAGTTAAAGCACAATAAGGCTAAAAGTATGGCTCATTAGAATGCCTTAATGTAAACAAAGACAATAATTTGTCTCTTTTAAATTATGCTGGACTGAATATTTGTATTACTGTTTTATATTTTTATTTGTGTACCCCGAACGACGTCGGGTGCTCTGCTCTCTAATATATAAAAATCTCATTCACGGTGTTAGAGGGCGAACTAAAAATATGTGGTAGGTATGAGAATCGGATGTAAAGTATATTTCATACCGCTAGGTGCAGAGGGTGTGCCACCTCCCGTACAAACCGAATTTTTCATACTGCATATCTCTGGATGTATTCATGGAAGAGTACTGGAACTTGGTATGTACAAGATATATATACTGCATATCTCTGGATGTTTGCATGGAAGAGTACTGGAACTTGGTATGTACAAGATATATAAAATCAGTCGAGTGGTCATGAAGAAAAATAGGGGCTATTGGAAAGAGGTGCGTGGTACCTCCAACGTTAGATTACGCAAAAATGGTATGGAGATATGTGAAATCAATCCCATACTCTTAGAGAAAATTGGGGCTATTTGAAAAGGGGACATGGCGCCTTTCAAAGCATTGAACTTATTACGTTTCTTTATACACATGTACAGTTTTGCTAGGTTATTTAAGACGGCAATGGAAATATGCCTTCTGACAACCACCAAACCGTAATATTAGAAGATAAATGCGTCACTGAAAATTATGAACGTGAACTGTTGGTTAAAATGTTAGGCCAAAATGTTGCAGCACAAAAAAATTATTTTGGGCGGCACGAAGTTCGCCGGGTCTGCTAGTATCTAATAAATGGAACTTAGTGGGGATAAGATTGACTAATGAGAAAAGTGGGCGTCTAGTGAAGACTGAGAGTAAAGAAAAGCAGAAAAAACAATACATATTAATTTTTTATTTCTCTTAAATGTTTCGATTCGCCATTATAGGAATATTAATAAGAAACCGAGAATATACATACGTAAACATAATAAGAATATGTATGAATATGGATGAATCTATTACTTAGAAGAAAACTCAATAAAACGGAAGTCTGCATTTCATATCTATGCACACATACATATGTATATATTAGGCATGTTGCGAATGTGGAATTTTACACATCCGCGGATGCGAATGCGGATGCCAAGTATTTTTAAGAAATAATTTAGGTGGGTTAATTAGGTGATTTAGGTAAATAAAATATGGAAAAGGTAGTAATTTTAAATAATGTTTTTTTTTTTTTTAAATTCGTACTTGAATTTAAAAATTGGAATTGGGTTAAAGCCTGTTTCTTAAAGGTCCTAAATTAAGCCTGCGCTGCTAAATAACTACTCGCTCAAGGCGAATAGCTTAAAAAACTTGGAACTTGACAAAATTGTAAATTCTCTCCAATAACTCCTTTCTGAGAATTGCATCGGCGCTGCAAATGTCGGATGTATCCTCCTGCCTTTCATCTTCACAATCTAGCATCATGAAAAGATCGTTGTTTAAACACCATAGAATTCTTCATTCTCATTCTTTTGGTTGCTTCAGAATTTGGAGAACCTGTAACATCATCAGCGATTTTCGATTTTAGTTTTTGTAATTCATTTTTAGTCCTTTCTTCTGTGACTGGTTTGTAAAATGTGTGCCTATAGCGAGGTTGTAAATAGGTGGATATGGGAATGAAAATTTCGAAGAAAATTCTGTTTGAAAGTCGTGGCTGCCAGCCGAATTAGTTTAAAATCTTCTTGTTTTGTTAAAAAGGAATCCCGTTTATTTATAATAATTTGAATTATCGGAATCACGGATGAAGGTCTAAGATTTGCTTAGTTCCCGGGTGACTTTTTGAAATAGTTCACCTGTAATGAATAGCTTCTAATTAGTTTTTTTTTTATTAGCTGAGATCGACTTTTCCTAATTGCAGGCAGTCACAATTACTTACTCACCGCTGTCAGTACCATATCAGATCGGTTTTGTTTTTTCATTCCTTCTGCTCAATGTGCTTTGATACTTTGTGGCAAAGTATGCAAATTTTCAACATATCGTTAATATAGTATAGCATTTCACATTGTGGCTGAAATGCAACCTGTATCTCTTTTCGAAGATTTTGGACTGGTGAGGATCTTGTTACTAGCTGACTAGTTGGTTTTTCGCTATAAAGACCTAGTACAGAACTAGAAATTTGATTCACTAGTCCGCGGTGTCCCTGCAGGATGGGACGACTTTTCTATTACTTCTACAACTGACTACAATGTATATGTATATGTGCAATTATAGCGTAATCTATACTAATTATATAAAGAGAAGTCCCTTTTTTTGTAACAGGTAATCTCGCGAACGGCTGGTCAGATTTTCATGAAATTTTGTGTACAAATAGCTTTCGGAAACCACCATGTTTTAAGCTACCAGGGACCGGTCTATTCGAAAAAAATCTCATTATAGTCCGATTTGCTTAAAATTTAGTACGTAAGTAGCTTTTTAGCATGTATTAGCATATGTGATCAATTTTTACCGAGAAGTGGACCAGGGACCGATCTATTCCAAAAAATCGCATTTATGGTCCGATTTGCTTAAAATTCGGTACGTAAGTAGCTTTTTGCCTGGATAAGCTTATAGATTCCTGTTTTCCAATTTTCATGCTATTTCGAATATAAATAGCTTTAAGTAACGACCATATCAAGGGGCGAATTCGTCACTAGGCAAGATTTTTTTGCGCCAATCAGAAACAGCGGATACTGTTAAAATATAATTATAATATATCTCAACTAATTTATATTTAGAAAGCCGTTTGTTAGTTTTCGCAAGGCTCGAGAGTGGCTGAAGCGATTTTTTTGAAACTGCCACCTGCCGCACGTGTCCCAAGGTTGGTTTTAGGCTGAAAAAAATCTATATGTAAAGGGAGCGTGGCACTTCCTATACAAACCGAATTTCTCATGCTACATATCTCTGAAAGTGTGCATGGTAGAGTTTTGGAAATTGGTATGGAAATATACGAAATCAATCGCATACCCTTGGAGAAAAATTTTAGCTATTGTAAAAAGGGGTGTGTCATCTCCCATACAAACCGAATTTTTCATACTGCTTATCTCTGGAAATTTTTTGGTAGAGTTCTAGAGTTTTGTATGGAGATATACGAAATCAATCGCATACTCATGAAGAAAGAGCACAGCTGTTGGAAAAGGGGGCGTGGCTCCTCCCATATAAATCGAATTCTTATACTGCATATCTCTGAAAGTATTCATGGTACAGTACTGGACCTTCGTATGGAGATATGTATATAGTTGAAATCAAGCCCATACTCATGGAGAAAATTTGGGCTATTTGAAAAGGGGTGTGAGGCCTACAAACGTACCGACCTTTAGCTATCTTTGAATGTATTTTTTAATTCTTTTGTAGATGTGTTGGTGAGTGAAATCCTCCTAAATGGTTGTACGGATTTTAACGAAACTTTTTGTGTATTTTAGTGGGTCTCTGGATGGTTTAGTTTCTCAATTTAATCCGACAGTTGGCGCTGTAGCTGAGTTATTACTAAAAATCTTATTTATGATCCGATTTTGCTAATGTTTTAAATATGTTTGCAATACTATTGCAAAAACGTGCTGCCAAGTGGTGCTGAAGTCGAGCTATTACTAAAAATAGCCAAGTGAGAAAAGGCGCCGTGAAGGTCAGATTAAATCGACCTGTTGCACCATTGAGTATATCGAACGCTCCTGCGTTGCAATTGGCCCAATGGATGTGATTTTCCAATATTATTGTGCGTTCAAAATTTTAAGGTATTTCGTCTGAAATAAGTATATGTATATTGCATTTCTGTAGAACAATAATTTGCACCCATTTTGAAATTGCAACCTACTATACTGTAAAGCTTCTACGACATTCACTATAGAATCGGGTCATTGTTGCCGCCAGGGAGTGAAGAGAAAAAAATTTATTTCGCTTCGCGAATAACCGTGCTATGAAATGCCGCACAACTGGAGAATTTCAAGAACGGATATAACACTTTGCTTAGGTCATTTAAAGCGGCAAATAACCACCAAACCTTAATCTTAGCAGACAAATGTGCCAATAGAAATCGTAAACGTGAATTGTTGGTAAAAATGTTGGACCAAAAAGTTTCAATAAAGTATATAAAAATTTTGGGCGGGACGAAGTTCGCCGGGTCTGCTAGTTACTTAGAAAAGCGAAAAAATATCTTCCATACAACGCCCTAACAAGTTTTAAGGATTAGCTGTTGTGAGTGATCGCGAATGGAGCACCCGCATTGTTTATCTCATTTATGTAAGTGCACATCCAAAAACTCTTACAAAATCAAATTTTATGAAAAACGTACGTACTTACGAAATATCTGGTATTCAGGGAAATTCCAACTAAACAACACAATTCCGCACTTAGCGAAATGCAGTTTGAAAAAAAATTCACTACCTGCTACAACTCTAAAATGAACGAAATCATGTGCTCTATTTCCGTAAATATTTCTAAAGCATACTTATTATTAGTGGAAAATAAAGAAAAGGTAGGTAGAAAGCTGCTGCAATATTGTATTCACATACATACATACTTCAGGATACAAGTAAATTTTTTCGTCTTTCCAAGGTCGTAGTAAAACCAACGCTTAGCTATTAATTGATTATTGCTTAAAATTTTTAGGGGGGGCGGTCTGGAAATTTTTTTTCACTTTTCTTTCAACATATTTTGATTAAAAGAAAAATACTGATAAAAGAAAGAAAAGAAGAGTGGCTTCTGTTTATAAGCAATTATGAACAATCAACGGAAAGATGCAGATTCAGCAATGAAGAAAACCCGATCCGATTACAAAAATGCTTCAATTTCTGCACTGCCATTCCTGCTACTGTTCCGTACGTGATGGGAACACTTAAAATGTTGTTTGGGCGCCCTGAAATGGTGCATCCACTTTACAACGCAAATTGAGGGAAGAGCCTGCCATCAAACCCAACAATCTAGACTCCGCAATCCGACTAGCACTTGCCATTCAGAACTACTGCGCCACAATGTCAGCAGTCGGCCTAAACGATTATCTGAATGATCCCCTACTGCTGAACGAACTTGTCGCCAAGGTGCCCAGCGACTTGAAGCTTGAGTGGGGTAGACATAGATTATCTGATTGTTTAATGTGGCCATGTGCGCAACTATGGTTACATCATACGAGCCACAAGGGGCGGTAGGATCGAGGAATGGAGGAGACAAGCAAGTCAAGGAGCGCGTACTGGTTCACGATGTGGTAGAGGACCATAGCGGCAGTGAATATAGTAAGAAGTCGCGATCATCAGATAAGGTTTCATGTCCAAAGTGTAAAGGACAGCATCGTTTACCAGACTGTGAAGCGTTTCGGGCCCTGAATGTGAAGCAGAGGTGGGAGTTTGTCAAGAGTGAGCGGCTTTGCTTCTCTTGTTTTTTGCGACATCTCGTGCGGCACCGCAGAACGAAAAAACGATGCGGTGTGGATGGGTGTATATCGACTCATAGCATATTACTGCACTCCGCTGCAGTTGAAGGAGGCGACGTTGACCCACAACGTCAAAATGAAAATAAACGCATTTCTGAGTCAGCTGTATTGTTCCATAGCCGGCCCGCTACAAAGACACTGTTCCGCTATATTCCAGTTACCATTTTCGGTAAGGCGCGCAAAGTACATACGTACGCACTAATAGAGATAGGCGCTGAATGCACACTAATAGAGATAGGCGAACTTGAGCTGGATGGTCCCTCCAAGCAGTTGTGTTTAAAATGGACTGGCGATGTGACACAAATAGAGCATAACTCAAAATCAGTCTATCTCAGCGTTTCGGCAACCGGCAAAGAGGAACAGCGGTATTTGCTAAAAGGTGTTCGTACGGTAGCGTGTTTGCCACCTAAAATCGATACCTCTTCAGCCGTATACAAACGTAAAGGCCCAAATCATCATCGGGCTCGATAACATCAAGGTGAGCGTCCCTATGGAACTACGTAAAGCCGAAGGCGACGACGTTATTCCTGTTCGTTGCAGGCTTGGTTGGGCAGTGTACGGGCGGCACAACAACAAAGACGATTATATTCCACATGTATTGCATATATGCCAATGCAGCGACGCTAGCATCACCCGCAAGTTAGATGAAGCTATGAAGTCGTATTTCTCTATAGAGTCGATAGGCGTCAGCATCGCAAACAAGCCATTGAGGTCCAAAGAAGATGAACGTTCGCTACAAATTGTGGAGAAAACGACCAAATACCTTTCAAGTGAAAAGCGCTGGGAGAGGGGGCTGCTGTGGAAATTTGATAGCGTCGAGTTACCTGACTCTTACAACATGGCTATCAAACGACTTAACTGTCTCGAAGCGAAGATGGTGAAAGATCCTCAGTTGAGCTCATTCATGGTGAATACTATGAAAAGCTACAGTGAAAAGGGCTGCATACGTAAATTGAGTGAAGGTGAGCTTGGGAGAAATACTCGTTCGTGGTTTCTCCCTATATTCATAGTGACCAATCCGAACAAGAACAAAACGCGATTGGTGTGGGATGCAGCAGACAAAGTACATGGCGTATCGCTGAACGACGTTCTGTTAAAAGGTCCCGTTCTATTAGCTTCAGTGATTGGCGTCGTTATGCGTTTCCGAGAACGGAGAATCGCGGTTACAGGAGACATACGTGAAATTTTCCTTCAGGTAAAGGTGCGACAGGAAGACCCAGCTGTTTAAAAGTTTCTATGGCGAGACGGCGATAGAACGCGTTCTCCCGACATATACGTTATGCAGTTCATGACGTTTGGCGCATCATGTTCTCCCGCTCTTGCCAATTACATAAGGAATCGGAACGCTGATCGGTTTGCAGTTAAAAACCCAGAAGCTGTTGAGGCGATTCGCAGAAACACTTTTGTCGATGATTGGCTACAGTCCGGGGACTCCGAAGAGGAAATGTTAGAGTTAGCAGCTAATGTGAAACGCATTTCCGCAGACGGTTGGTTCGAAATAAGGCATTGGCTGTCAAATTCAAAGAGTGTCGTCCAAGCATTAGACAAAGAAAACGAAACGGTAACCAAAAATTTGCGCTGTCCAACGAGCCTAGGGAGAAAATTCTCGGCATGTGGTGGCTGCCGCTGGAAGACTCGCTGACATTCGTCGTAAAACCCCAGCTAATTGCTAAAGCATCGACCGCCCAGTCAACGAAACGTCAAATATTAAGCGTTGTATGTCAATTTTTGATCCGCTTGGACTACTTGGATTTTTCAACATAAGAGCCAAAATCATTCTTCAAAATATATGGCGATCTAGAGTCGGATGGGATGAAACCCTCACAGAAGGTGACGAAAACGATTGGCAGCGCTGGCTACACTTAGTTCCGAGGCTGAACGACGTGCGTGTGCCTCGATGTATGCCGTTTGGAGGTCGTGCAAAGTCAATTCAGTTGCCCGCGTTTGTAGATGCTAGCATTGACGCCTACGCTGCTGTGTCTTTTCTGCGTGCTGACATGAACGGTGACGTCCGCTGTCTTATTGTGGCTTCTAAAACTAGAGTTGCGCCACTGAAGCCCATATCGATTCCTCGTATGGAATTGATGGCAGCAATTTTAGGGCTCCGGCTAGCGAACTGTGTTGAGTCCGAAGCATCAATACGTATTGATCGGCGATACTTCTGGACGGACTCAAGAGATGTGCTTTGTTGGATACGTTCTGATGCGCGAAAATTTCAGCAATTTGTGGCAGTTCGAATCGGCGAGATTTTGGAAGGGTCCGAGATAAGCAACTGGCGCTGGGTTCCTTCAACTCAAAATGTATCTGACGACGGAACTAAATGGGTCACAACGCCTAAGATTCATGGGTCTATAAGATGGTTTACTGGCCCCGAGTTTTTACAAATGAATGAGTCGCAGTGGCCGGAAATAGACTTAAAAGGAAAAAAATCTATGGAAAGCGTAATGTACCATACTGAGGAGATCCCTGATCGTTCATCAGCACTGTCATGCATCTCACCTGATCCTAGCCGATTTAGTAAATTGGAACATCTTCTAGCGGCACAGCGATGCGTGCTGAATTTTTTGAGAAACATATCGAAGAAGCCTTTCGAAGTACTACTGCGAAAAATCATACAATTAAAGGGAGACGTCGAGATGAATGTCGTGCTCATCCACATTGGCCAGGAAGAATGCTTTTTTGATGAGATCAACTGCCTGCAGACTGGCCGTCGTTTAAGTGATCGAAAAAGTATATTGTTCAAATGCTCGCCTTACTTAGATGACTACGGAGTTCTTCGCATCAGAGGTCGAGTCGATGCTATTGAAGGAGTTGAAGTTGACGTGAAGCGCCCTGTTATCCTACCGCGACGCCATCGAGTAAAATATTTGGTCGTTGAGTTTCATCATAGGAAGCACTACCATCTACATGGGGAGATTGCCGTTTACGAGCTACGTCATCGCTATTGGATTTTTGGACTGCGCGCTCTGGTAAGAGAAGATATAAAACAATGTCCAGCGTGCCGAATACGAAAGGCCCAACCAATGCCACCAGAAATGGGTGAACTTCCTATTGAGCGGTTGTCGCCACATACTCGGCCATTTACGTTTACTGGCGTGGACTACTTTGGCCCTAGAGACATTGCAGTTGGACGGCGCAGGGAGAAACGCTGAGGTGTTTTGTTCACATGCCTCACAACGCGAGCAGTTTACCTAGACATTGTTCCATCGCTATGCACCGACTCGTTTTTGATGGTGCTAAAAGGATTCACTACGCGACGAGGCGTGCCCAAACGAATGCTCTCGGACAAGGCACTAATTTTCGTGGTGCTAGTAGGATTCTGCAAGAAAGTATCGAATGTATATCATCAAAAGGCGTAGAGAATCAATACCCAGAGATGTCATTCAGCTTTATACCTCCTGGCGCGACCCATATGGGGGGTGCGTGGGAACGAATGGTACGTTCTACGAAATCGATATTAACCGAAATTCTACCGAAAGCCCGAAAATTCTGCGTGCAGCTTTAGCCGATGTCGAGTTTACCCTAAACTCACGACCACTTACATACGTTCCTTTGGAGTCGAGCGATGCGAAGGCGCTAACTCCCAACCACTTTTTAGTTGGCAGCTCCAGTGGGTTACGCGAGCGAGGAGAGCAAAGCCAAACCGGCGCCTGATTAGAAAAGGATTTTCGCATAGCTGGTATGATAGCCGACGTTTTTTGGAAGAGGGGGTTGCGCGAATATCTACCTACTTTAACCAGACGCACGAAGTGGTTCCAGCCGCCCATTTGAACCTATCGCCGTGAACGACATAGTCATCATTGTAGACGAGAACAATAAACGCTGCTCTTGGCCAAAGGGTATAGTCGTAGATACACACCGCGCTAAAGATGGACAAGTCCGCAGTGATATTGTTCGTATAGCTGACGGAATTGTTACTCGCCCAGCAGTTAAGCTCGCTAAGTTAGACATAAAATGAGATGGTAATACACAGCGCAGTCATGCTGTGAATTACGGGGTGGGGAGTATTGAGCGGCCGAGCAGTGTACTTCCAGCCGCATTCCAAGTTTCTACTTCCAGCCGAATTTCAATTTCTCCTTCGCACTTAATCTGGTATATGGATTATATAAGTGCATATGTATGTAAATATGTAGGTATGTATGCACATATGTACCAATTCATGCGTAATTGCATGTACATGCTTATGTACATATGTATATATGTACGTACCTACATATGGAGCAGCGACTCTGCTCTGCAATGCATTCGCCAGCAAGTGCAGCCGTTAGTTTTTCCCGCTAGGTAAATTCTTTATTTTTTAAGTTAAATTGTTTTCTCTCCTACTTAGTGGAATCATTTGGACTTGAGATTCGAAAGGGTGAGCGCGTGTATTTACATATAGAAGGCACAAATGTAAGTTAATTTGAATACTTGTGTATATACATATGCACTATGAAGGTCGGCCGCTGTGGTGTAGCGCGCGCTTCCACTCCACAGTCAAAGCAACATCGCAAAAAACAAAAACAATTGAAAAAAGGTTTTTTCTTAACATCGGTCGTCCCTCGGCAGGCAATGGCAAACCTCCGAGTGTGTTTCTGCCATGAAAAAACAGCTTCTCATAAAAAATACAATCGCCGTTCGGAGTCGGCGTAAAACTGTACGTCCCTCCTCTTTGTGTGACAACATCAAGGCGTACGCCACAAATCGGAGGAGAAGCTCGGTCAAACACTAACGTATGTGTAAGCGCCAATCTATTACACAGGTCAACAACGTTTTGTTCTAGGAAAGTGTAGGGTCATTTT
>NW_023460277.1:0-6290 GCF_013731165.1 Rhagoletis pomonella | reverse complement strand
GAGCAATTTAAACCCCGGATTCGGATTCTACGCAAAAAATTACTTCGGAAATGACACTACACTTTTATAGAACATTCCGAACCCATTTTTTTGCAGACCTGTGTTATTATTATTACTGTGAAATAAATTTGTATAAAGACTTCAGCACAACTGTCAGCAACATTGGTTTTTATTTGGAAGGCAATGCTCGATTTATCTGCCAAAAACACGCGAATCAACAGGCATTATGCTTGCACTGTATACATACATATATTCGATTGCGATTTTTTGCAATCGAAGCAATTATTATGTAGTTTTAATTATTAAAGTGTATATATTTTGTGAAAAGGAGGTTCAGGATAATTCCGTTTTTTATATCAGCACGAAGCGAATGGCTATATCGACTGCTGAGGGGAAGATCGGCCTATCTCGGCATGTTTGAAAATGCCCTATCTCCAAAAACTTTTCAAGGACGCATTATATATGTACATACATATGTATTTACATAGTTCTCCTTTCATCGTGCAAACATCTTTTTCATAAAGTTTGCTCGAGGGCTATATCACCCTCATTACATTTTACGGTGTCTGAATTTCAATTGATTAGTCTGAAGTATATTTTTCGGTTTCTGGAGTACAATTTATGAATCTGAAGTACATTTTATGGTTTCTGAAATACAATTGACTAACCTGAAGTACATTTTTCGGTTTCTGAAGTACAATTTACAAATCTGTGGTACATTTTATAGTTTCTGATGTACAATTGACTAATATGAAATCAAAAAAACGGATTCTGACGTACATTTTCATTAATCTGTGGTACATTTTTCGGTTTCTGAAGTACAATTGACTAATCTGAAGTATATTTTACGGTTTCTAAAGAACAGTTTACTAATCTGAAGTCCAATTATCACAAAATTCTACCCATCGCGGAACACGTATGTTGTTGATTCCGTTGTAATTTTTCGTGAAACTGCCATCTGTCTGTTTTCGATGGGCTTGGCTTTAAAATAGAACTGATCACAGTGTACATTCCATCTTATACCAAGCGCTTTTACGCTGCTAGTGTCCAAAAAATCTTCATTCAACAGATGAGATTTTTGAATGCCTTGTAGTAATTGGCTGCAGTTCGAAGTCCACTTTTGCAGAGGAAAACCAGCTGATTGTAAAACAGTAATGACTTCGTCTCTAGCTCTTAACGCAGAGTCGAGGGTGTGTCCGCCTGCGAGAACATCATTGACATACATGTTTTTGCGCAAAATATTCGAGGCTATTGGGTAAGAGCTTTCAGAATCATTGGCTAATTGCAGCAATGTCCTTATTGCAGTATAAGGAGCACAGTTCACGCCGAAAGTCACAGTCTTCAGGCTGATGGGATCGTTGGGGCAAGGTCGGAAACCTATTCGTTGGTATTTGATCTGATTAGAATCTAACAGACTTTGTCTATACATCTTCTCAATATCGCTATTGAAGATATACTTGAAAGTCTCCAGCGAAGACTTAATATTGTCAGGTCAGACTGAAGCCCGGGTCCTGGCAAAATAGTATCGTTCAGACTTGCACCATTCGCTGTTGGAGAAGATGCATTGAAAACTACACACACCTTTTTTGACGTGCTTTCTGCTTTTATCACAGAATGATGAGGTAGATAATAGTTGTCAACGGAATCTGCCATGGATTCATATTCCATGATTACTCTGTTATACTCAGAATTTTTTTATAACCGTTTTTCGTTTTTGTTGAACTGGGAAAAGGCTATTTTCAGTGAAGGCCCTAATGTGACTTTGGATGGGAAATCATCTCTAAATGGAAGGGACAGGATGTATCTTCCATCTTCGTTCCGCATTGTTCTTCGTTTGTAGAGCTCCGAAGTTGCTTTTCCTCTGCTGTCAATATCCTGTCTCTCGGTATTCCTTCCAACTCCCAGAAAGAGCTGAGTTGTTTATCCAGGGCAACTTCATTAAACAACGATAAGCGATTATTAGTTGGATTGTCTGAGTCTGCCCGACCCGTCAGTACCCTACCGAATACTGTCTCTTGAGCTAATAGCGTACTTAGAACATTCTTTCGAATACCCCCTAAAATAATTTGTGGATAGATGTCTCCACATAGAAAAATATCGACTTGGTCGTTTATGAAGAACCTTTTATCCGCTAAAACTAAATCTGGAAATACGTGTTGCGTGAGTGCGCTGATGTGGCACGTTGGAAAATTTCCAGTAAGTGTTGGTAAAACTAACATCATCGCTTCTATCGAAATCAGTGGATTAATGGGTGACCTAAGTTGAACTGAGCACGATTCTTTCACCTGCGCAGAAACCGTATTGCTGATGCCCGAAACTTGGGCATGCATTTTCTTGGTCGGCAGGTTGATTCTGCGTCTGAGCCTTTCCGTAATGAACGAATACTCAGAGCCCGAATCAATTAGTGCTCTCGCTGAGAAATTCGTCCCATTATAATGAATGTCTACACGAGCTGTACCCAATAATAAACCTTTGCTTGTGTAAGCGCGATGTGTTTTTACCTTATTAACAGTTTTGCTTTTGCCTTTTGTAGATTCGCGTCGCATTTGAGCCTGTCTGGATGTGGGCGCTGAAGTATCCAAAGGTTCAGAAACCTCATTCCTGTTTGTTGCCTTTGGAGGTGCAGTTTGAACGTGTAGGAGTGAGTGATGTCGAGAATGGCAGGTGGCGCAATTGAACGAACTAGTGCATTTCGATACCAAATGTCCAAGGGCGAGACAGTTCAAACAACACTTATTGTTTTTTACGGAAGCAACCCTGTCGTCTACGGATAATTTGCGAAACCTTGGACACAGATGCATCTTATGTCTGTTACTCTGGCATATTTTGCACATATATTTAGCGACGCTTGTTTGAAAAGCGCCGAGTTTCTTATGCGAAGGTTCAGAGGAATGCTTTTAGTTCGGATTGGTTTTGAAGCCGTGATTCCTCCTAAACCTGAGACTGATTCTAGCGTTTGGAACCTATTTTAAAGGAATCGGTCCATATCTGTCCACTTGGAAATGCCAGTTTTATTCTCTACCGATTGTTCCCACCGCGAAGGTGTCACCACGGGCAGTTTGGAGAACATACTTACGTTACTATTAAGTCCTAATTTGGAATATCGATCTGATGGCTTTCTAAGGCAGATATGCAATTGTTGATATCCCTTTGCAATCTTTTGATCGATGTTCCACATTCAGTTTCGACCGCCCTCAAGTTGAACAGAATCTCAATTGCGTATTGAGCAGGATTCTCTTGTTTTCATACTTATCACAGAGATACTTCCAGGCTGTGTTAAAGCCTTCATTAGTTAAGGGACACTTGCTAACAATCACCCAGCGGTTTTTAAGGTGATACAGCTTATCTACTGGTGTAAGCCGTTTATTCAAAATATAAATGGCCGTGAACATGCCACGAAAAGTTGGCCATGTCAGGTAATCACCTTTGAATACATCTGTATCGCAGGGTGGGAGATGTATATTGTTTGAACGAGTTGACATGTCCTCGTTTTCCTTTTCTACCTTTTCTAACCTATCACATAGGTCGCTTAATTTAGACATGCAGCGCAAGAAAGCCGAGTACCCCATTTTATTTTATTTTTTCTTATTGCACTCAGATCTTTTGCGGGAAGTGAATCGGTTGATAGAAGCTCGTCAAAGAGAGCTTTGGCTTTGTCCCACATGGTTTACAAGTCACTTTGCTGAATCCTCATCCAGTGTATTGAGTGCTCATTAATTGGCGTACTCATGAAATCTATATCGAATTCTATGACCGAGTCGGTTAAGCGAGTGAGCACGGTTGCCACTTACTAATTTTTTTGTGTACCAAAACGTGTACCAAAATACAAAAGATTTACCAAAATAGGTTTAAGCTAAATATTTAATTATTCAAATATTTTAAAAATACACATTGCCCATGCATATATGTAGTTGTCGTACTCCTACCCTGGCGGAAATAACAAATGAGTTAGAAATTATTACCTTGTAGGGCTACTGGAAGGATACTTTCGGTAACATTTTGTATGTGAGTTGAACGAGGGATCCTTACAGATTGGTTTAAAACTATCAAGATCCCTTGAAGGTCCGGCTTCTTATGCTCACCAAATTGCTGAGACACAAATCGCTTCAGCAAGCCTCATTGTCAATTAGTATGGTATGTGACGATTAGAGTGCTTTCGTAGGGCAGGTGCGCATGGCTCCTATAATGGCTACACAGACAGACCGGTGCTTGACTTTTGGATTCCTGGACGGTGCTTACTTAGTACGTAATAATCGGTTTTGTCACTGTATTGAATGCCCAAAGCGTCAGTGCCTCTGACAGCCTAGTTGTTAACAGCTATGAGAAGAGACTTTAAGTTGACCACTGAATGCTTCGCCTCTTGTGATAGAAATTACGGAGATTGATTTCTCAGTCAGTTTAAAGTCTTCACGCAATATAGAGGCAATGTTGTCTTCATTGTAGCCCACCACGATGATGAGTAGCTTATACTTTTTATATACTTTACTGCTTTTCCAGGATCTCATGCCTAACGCTTCTTTGTTCTGATATTATAGTCCTGGATTGAACATGCTTATGTTACATGTAGTTATTACATTGGGAATATCTTCATGGCATGTCATGGCCTTGGATTTTGCTTGAATGTCAAGAAACCCGTAAGGGACTATATGCTTATAGCAATGCCTTTTCAATTACCTGAGTTAGACAAGGTGTTGCCATAATAGAAGATCTCCTTGATTGATATGGTCATTGGCCTTCACACAAAGGCTTGAACTCTTTAAGTAGGTATATGATGTAAGTAATAATTTTCTCATTTTGTCAGATTAAAAAATGTACCAATTCTGAAAGTTACGTACCTGTGTACTAAACTGGAAAATATGTACCAAAAATGGTACATTTCGTCCAAAACGGCAACCGTGCGAGTGAATGTTTCCATGTTTACTTTTAATCCGTAAACACGACCGTACAAAAACTTTACAAGTGTTCGAATAAAAAAAGCAACTCAACAAAGTCCGGCTTTCCAAACGTAAAAATGACCTAGAAAAACACGGCTAACAACCCAATTTGTTAACTAAACGTGCCGTAAGAATTTGCCGCAAAGATAACCACAGATTTGTAAAGAAAATATGTATGTACAATTCACTTGAATGTGTATATAAAGTATTTATTAACACCGCTTTATGTACATAAAAAGTGCTTATTTCAAAAATGTGATATATATATAAATGTATGTGTATTTAAATTATTGCTCGCCAACCATATGGTTTTTTTTGAAAAATGTGAACGCGAGTTTTGTATTTTATTCTCGCAATTATAATGACCGCTTTTATTTTTACATATTTGTATGTGAACAACTCAAAACGTGAAAGTGATTTTGTGAATTTGATTTGGTGAAATGCAATATAGCTTGTAAGCTAGCGCAAGTGCCGTGAAAAGTTGGGTTATGAGAACCGAATAAAAAGGTGCAGTGCTGTTGTTGGTGAATTAACACAAAATGCAAGCAACGAACGAATGTAAATGACTATGCAGAATTTTTCTTTATGTGAATTAATTATATCGCTATTTATCACCGAAATTTAAATTGTTGCAAGTTGTTTCATGCTTATCACAGCGCACGGTAGTGCGCGCGAGTGACGAAAGCAGCAACAGTAGCATGCTGAAATGGCTCGCTTATATATCAGTGTTGCCAACTTTTGATTTTCAAAAAGCACCAAAAACAAAGGAAAAAAGGCGTTTTGCCAAACTAAAAGCACCAAATTTTTTTTAATCAAAGGATGCTTTTTTCATACAGTTTGTATTTAACAAAAGCAAAAAATTAACAATATTTACAAGAATACATACATAAATCAATACACAAAACGTTTTCGCTCATAACGATTGAATAGCCGCTATACATGCTATGATGACTCATGCTTACGACGTATTACCCAAGTACTATTAAAACTACTATATCTCGAGAAAGAAATATCGAATCGCAACACACGAAAATAATGCCCTAAGTAGAAATGAGCAAAAAATTTGATGTTTTCATTTTATAACCTCAAATATCGCAAAACCCCGTGTTTTTGGCAATCTGGGGGTTTGGATATCTAAAAATTCTAGTACTAGAGCAATTGTGCGGCCAGATTTGGATTCAGCACCAAGAAACGATGTGTTTTACTCAGGTGGTAAAAAAATCAAAATTTGTACAAACATTACCTGCGTACTAGCATTTTCAACGCGACTAGAATTCAACAAGGTGGGTTTGCAACTTCAGCTTTTTATCAATCATGGTTGTATTTTAGTGCATGTAAATTTTGTATATTCTTGTA